>NC_139611.1:30854657-31049657 GCF_964270895.1 Podarcis filfolensis | reverse complement strand
TATATAAGTTTGGTTTGCAAGCTTCCTTAAGGACATTTAAATAAATAAGTAGGCATATGGATGCTCTAATTTACATGAGAGAAAGCACCAGTGAACACAGTAGGGCTTACTTCAGAGTAAGCATACATTGGCTTATATGAGAAGAGCTCAGGAATACATCTAGTCAGGAAACAGCCTAAGAAACATGTGGTTTATGCAGCGCCAGCCCACTTGTTCTCCCTGAAGTTATCTTTGCAAATGACTGTGAAACAAAACTTTTATATGTAATACTGGCTACAACAGCTCTATAGAATTCCGGCATTGTGAAACATCTGGAGTCTTTCTTTCAAGGCCTTCATCAAGAGGGGATTTTCTCTCTCTCTACCAGTTACAAAGTGTGTCTGCACACTGTTGATCAGAGCAATGACAACTTTGCATGTGAACCTCTTGAAAAACAAAAGAGGGTGGGGAAATAAAAACTATGGAATGAAAGAGATTCTTCTCTTTTGTAAATATAGATTATGAATCATAGCATTTTGCGTATGACATTACTTGGTTAATACTCTTTTCATTTTGCATATGCGTCCTCTTGAATAGTGATTGTTTGTAATTTCAGATGTAAGGAAAGCACTGGATGATTTGCAGAAAGTCATGAAGAACTTTGAATCCAGAGTTGAATTCACAGAAGATTTGCAGAAGATGAGTAATGTAAGACATTTGTTATTGCATCCAAAGGGCACTTTATAAAAATGATAAGAAGCATATGAACATAACAGAGGCTACTCACCTCTCAAACCACTTCACATTGCAAAGTTTGTTAGGTTCAAGGACCAGGAGCTGTTAAGACTGGCATGCATCCAGAAGGATTTACAACCTTAGTCTTTGAAGATCAGAAACAAACCCATCCCATGTCATACCACAAACTATTTTCAAAACTCCCCTCAGTTTGCTTGCTACATAGCATGGGCAACTGCCATTTGTGACGCAGAAGTCCAAAGCTCACTTACCACTCGCTAACCAGATATGTGAATGCTTAGCAAGTAGTTACTATCAAATATACTTGCTAACTCTAACATTTTTTCCAATTAGGCAGCAGGTGATTTTGTGGATATAAGAGAAGTTGCTGAAAGTAATGGCACTGAAACAAAAGGTGAGGTTTTGTGGTTTTAAAATGTGCTCAACCATTGTGGGATCTGTGTTTCACATTTTTATTATTTTTTCTAATACGAAAACCAAATGGTCTCCAATTTACTGTGTGACTTAGTGCGTAAGGTTAGGTTTCTCTAGGCACTTCTGAAAATGGCAAGATACATTTATAAACTGAGGCACATGCATCATTTAATGTGATACCCTTATAACCAAGCTAAAATAAATAGGAATTTTTGTGCCTCTTCCTTGAAGAGTCCAGAATAAGTTTCTCAGACATACTTGTTATACTGTTTTTCATCATTTCCCCAATACACACTGGAGTATGTTATAAAGGAGGGGTGGCTAGCTAGCCCTAGCCAGCATGAATAATAGTCAAGGGCAATGGCAGTTGTAGTCCAGTAGCAGCAAATGAACATTTACTGTAGAGAGTTTAAGGAATAAAGAAGAAACTCTCACATACCCGAGAGCCATTGTGGATCTTTCAGCCTTGGATCCGCAGCTGTTGTTGGATTACAACTCGTACCATCCCCAGCTAGTTTAGCCAACAGTCATGGGTGATGGCACTTGTGGTCTTAACCAACATTTGGGGGACCCAAGGCAAAAGAACACTGGTGTAGACACCATGGGACTAGATGGACTTGTGGGCAGACTTAATATAAGGCAGCTTTTTATCTTCTGATATAGCAGATGTAAAGTTACTACACTGAAAATATCCCAGAAATGCTGTTTTTCTGGGTTTTTTTTGGGGGGTGGTGGCATGTATTTTCGCATTTGGATAAACATCAGGTACTTTTTGCCATGCGACGATTATATAGTTCATTGGTGCTACTTAAAACTTTAGTAGTAATTTGAAACATTTTTTTTAATGTTCTTTGTCCAAAGTCCTTCATTACAATTGCCTTTTTGCTTCCTTTCCTTTCCTTTGTATTATGATGGTAATATAATTTTTAAAAACTCTCTTGCTTTGTTTATTACACAGGAAAACACAGAATTGCTCACAAACCTCATTCTAAACCAAAAACATTTGCTTTTGAGGCAAATCTTCAAGAAAATGGAACTGGCGAAAAATCCAGTGAGGACTTGAAATCAGAGGAAGACTTTTGGGCCAGACTAGATGAACTAGAGAGACAAGAAGAGATACTTGGTGAACTCGACAGGTATCTTAACAGTTGTTGGTTGGAGCATTCTGTTCAAAAGAAGAGAGAATTTGTAGAACTGAAGCTTGGATATTTATTGAGTCAAACTTTTCCACTTAATCAAGTCTGGGTTCTCAAACAGAGAAAGACATTGGTGATTTGTGTTTCCATTGTTGTCAAACATGCATATTTTGAACACTATCTCATGCATTGAAATTCTCTCTGAGTCTAGGACTGGCTACAGAATTCTGCTTAGCACTTAGAAACACTCTCCCTGGTCTTTCCTTTTTGGTGAACAAAGCCTGACCCAAATTTATAGTGCATTGCAATCCCATATGCAGTGTTGCATTTTGTATATCTGATATTCTGTGATTATTATACCCACGGTCTCATTACTTTCTGCTTCTGCAACAGTTTCCATTTCCAATCACAGCAAAAAGGAAGTTTCAAAGTTCTTTTCTTCATCTGGAAAACTTGAACTTCTGTAATCTTCCTTTGTTACAGGACGAGGTTGCTGCTTAAATAAAAACAAACTGACCAGCAAATACAGTAGATTTGGCTTGGGTACTGATGTGCATAAACAGAAACATATACTTACCCGTTTTAGTCACTTTGATAGCGAAAAAAGGGAAATCCCAGGAAAAATGGGGAAGGAGGGAGCAGACAGAAAAATGGTAGGATAAAAAAATGCACTATTATACTGTCCCCACTTTCCTGCTACGGCAGAAGGAGAGTAGAGACAATATAACGAGAGATTGAACGTCAGCATTTGGAACACCCAAATGAAGTTCCCAATGAGTCCAAAAAGTGTTGGGCATTAAACTTTTTCTCCACCCCCTTTTTTCTTCCTGCTCCCCCACCCCAATTTGAATGACAGAAGAATGTAATCATTTAAGTAGTAAGTGTGGAATCTTCTGGCTAACACTTCTGGCTGACACATATTTTCACCATAGACTTAAATTAGTTTTACAGTAATTCATTCCGCCAAGGGAACCATGGGATTTGTAATTTTGTGAAGCGGAGGACACTGAGAACATAGAGAATATAGGAAGCTCTGTTATACCAGGTCACATTATGTATCCAGTTACCACAGTATTGTCTACTCAGATTGAAAATGCCTCTCCAGGGGGTCATACGGAATTCTCTCCCATCTCTTGCTACTAAATCCTTTTAAATGGAGTTGCTAAGGATTTAACCGGGGACCTTCTGTGTGCAAAGTGTATACTCTGCCACTGAGCCATGGTCACTCCTAAAGTTTCTCACCAAACAACAATTCCCGTGACTCTTTATAGGGAAAGAGGAAAGACCGTTCAGGGGAAGTAAACTGTTATAACATAGTAGTGCAGGTAGAGCCTTTGACCATACTGGAATTCCAGGATTGAGTTTACAACATCTTTCTACAAGAAAACAACAGTTGCTTAGTTGTACTTAAAGCACAGTCGAATAAATTCAAAGCACTGTGCCATAAAAGAGTTGAGATGAGTCTTGAGGATGAGATTGGATCACGCAGCAGCCAAAGTTCCAGAACCATCAGGTAGCTGGATTTAACTTGTATTAGAAAGTAATAAGAAGAAACTGGTGGGCAAAAAGTGCCAAAATATCTGTGGAGTAGGTAGGTCGGGGGGGGGGGGCAAACTTTTAAAAAACCTTCAGTAATTTTACTTACCATTTACTTAGCAAAATTTGTATACTGCTAGATTGTAATAAAACCTCATGAGATTTCCCCTCAAGCTAATAATTGGAAGTTTTTGGTGGTTTCTTGGTACATAGGAACAATTGGTGACATTGGAAATAATGGCATGTACGTCCCCATTGTGCACCACAGCAGCAGAGCATACTATTAGAAATCATAACAAGTCTGTTAGTGGCTGCTAGTCAGGATGGCTATATGAAGCCTCTTCGTTTTAGTAGAGTAAGCAGGGGAGCAGCAAGAGAGAACTGTTGCCTCCATGTACTGCTTGTGACTGTCCCAGAGGCATCTGGTTGGCCAACATGGTAAACAGGAAACTGGGTATTATTTGTTTATTTGCTCTATTTTGCAGATTTATAAACCGTTTCACAGCCAGAACCTACTGAAGCAGTGTATAATAAGATAAAATGAGCGATAGTACAAAATATAGAAAGTCTAAAACAATAAAACCATTTCTACAATTGTACAGTTAATATTCCATAAAAAGACTCGGTCATGCTTCAGGGAACGCTATCTTAACCAAAAAAGAAAAGAAAAAAGTCTTTAGTATCTGCATAAGTAACAAGCTAAAAAAAGGTAAAGGTAAAGGACCCCTGACAGTTAAGTCCAGTCTACTTGTCAAATTTCAGCTTCTAACTGATTATAGCAGATCAGTGCTGCAACACTAGAAGTCCAGTTTCCAGTACAAACCAAGTGTGCCTCTGGTGCATTTGCTACTCTTTGGTGTTATTTGTAAAAAATAAGATAGTTGTCCATATCTTGCAAAAGAAGGGAAAGCCCTAAAAATATCCAAGCATCAGCTAAATGCTTATTTTATGGCTTTGAACTGGAACTGAATTTCATCCTTCCCCATCCCCACTCTAGGATCTCTGATGCTGTTGAGGCAAATGGAGAAGACACTTCCTCCTCTGAAGAAGAGAGAGAAGAAAAAAAGACAGATGTGAATATGGCCGATAGGGGGGAAGAACCTAATACTCAGGGCAACTTCCAGAAAAAAGTAACCAACTCAGAAGTGTTCAGAGACCAGCTTAATGGCCCAAATCATTATTGCAGTGATGATGATCAGGATGATTCAGCCATTGCTGAGCACGTCGTACCGACAATATATTTCTCTCATACTGTGGAACCTAAAAGGGTTTGTATTGCAAGGATTGTTGAATTCATATTATGGAGATTGTTGAATTATCAGTTTGTAATGCTTTTCTTGCGTAATACGCTGCTACTTTTACATGTCGAGAGACCAGGCTTATTTAGGGTTCTAACTAATGTTGTATTCTCATGAAATGATTAGGTAAAAGGGGGGCTTTTGCATTTCTAATCTAAACTCTTTGCTTTCAAACTTAAAAAGAACACATGTGAAAAGAATATGGTATTAAAGTCTACATGCTACCCAAAACTGCTTAAAATCTTGTTGGCTTTAGGTAAAATGGGAAATGGACTTAACCAGGAATGTCCTTTCTTCTCAGTAGGCTTTGAGGGCAAGAAATGGGATTATACCTCTTCATTTAAAAGATAAGGCAAACTTTGCTTTCTGTCTGAAGAGGATCCCTACCATGTTCAGGTCATTGGAAAGAGTAGTCAGAAGGACACCTAGGTACACCTAGGACCTGGTATGATCGGATGTTGATGGAGTGTGATGGTAATGCTGTTTATTGCATTTTCTTACACTTTGGCATCTGGAATGTAAACTCCAGGGTGAGCTGAAAGACTGAAGAAATCCCATTACTCCACCTTTTCTTTGGAGATGTTAGCCTAACTTATCCACAGAAAGATGACTAACTTATCCGCAGAAAGAGTTCAGGATAGAACAGTTTGCCCTCAGTGTTGGTGGAGGCAGGATCCCATCACTCATAGGCTATCCCCATGCCTGAGAAAAAATTTGTTAGTACTACAGCTCTTTTCTAAACCTCTGCAGATTTGCATTGGTATATCCCAAGAAGCCTGGACACTCTCCTCTCTTCCTGCCATATTGCTGAGACGAGAACAGATCAGTGCTGAGGACGAGAACAGATCAGTGCTGGTCTAATGTTTCCTTCCTACTCCATATATGATAATTAAGGAGAGATCGGGAAGGTATATTGGAGCTGTTCTTTAAAAGGCTGGCTTTGTTCCCAGATTTAAATTGGAGGCAGAAAGTGAAATGAGAAGAGTTGCCTCTCCTGTTAGGACATCAGGTTTTTTGCCCCAGCCTTCTGATTGAGAAGAAGAGTTAACCCTTTGCTGCTTTCTCTCATAGCTGATGAACAACAATTTTGTTTAAATTTGGTTTAGGTTATAGCCCTGAATAGAATTAGTGTTTTGAAATTTATTTAGATTTTTCACTGTCACAGTGGATTTCCTTATGGCTATTGGTGCATCTCAGGTCACCTTAAACAAGGGTGCTCAGGTGCGTCTAGATTTTGCTATCTTGTGGTGTACTACAGCCTGCTGTGTCATCCAAACCCAGAAGTGTGGTTAAATGTAAGTATGGTTAGTTTAAACAAGCCAGCTTCGGAAACAATGGTTTGAAATTGGCTTGTTTGAAGTTACCGACGACAAATTGTGGTTAAGACTAACCACACTTCTGGGTCCACACATAACAAACCACTGTTAGCTGAAAACAGAATCAGAAGCTTCTAACCTCTCACAGCTATGCTAAAGAGGAGTGGATGGGTAGGAGCAAACAAGCCCAAGGCTTATTCAGGCAACACCAAACCACAGTTTAGAATTGCAGCCAAAGCCACCCCTATACATGGGGGTGCCATAGACCTTAATATTTTGTTTGTTCAGCTGATTAAAGATTGATATTTTGCTGTCTTTGCTTGATTAAAGTCTGATTATTTATGACTAATGTTTATTTCTGCCTCAGGTACGAATAAACACAGGAAAAAATACTACTTTGAAATTCAGTGAGAAGAAAGAAGAGGCAAAACGCAAGCGAAAGAATAGCAATGGCAATGGGCACTCAGCTACAGAACTGCCCAGCATCAAAACACCAGCAGACATTTATCGGTATGGCACCTGAAGCAAGAACAGTTTGGTGGGGTGTGATTCATTTTGCATAGTATAGCTCTAGAACAGTTGGTAATCTACCAAGAGCCAGAGGGCCACAGCTAATAATTAATCCTATTTAATTCCATGTAATTAATATAAATTATATAATGTATTCCTGAACCTTTTGTATGCCAAATTGCACCTGGTAGGAATATCTCACTTATTCTGTATTATTCATATTTGACAATTATTCAATTATTCAGTTAAATGGTTCCTTAAAATGGCTTGGCCATTATGAAAATTGCAAAAACAATCAATTTGTGTTTCATTTTGCTGCTATACCTACTTAGGGCATTTAGCAGATATTGCTATTAATGTTTTCATATTGTTTTTAATTGCTACTGCTATTAATGTTTTCATATTGTTTTCATATCACTTCATATAAAAACAAAACATCTGCCTGTGAGTGTATTAATGCAGAAATTCTCAGAGCTGAAAAATTTCCAAACTACTTTGGGGTGGCATGTTCCTTACTCTTCTAAAGCGATTTACTTTATTGGCAACCGATCATACCCATGGCAAAGCTACTGAGAAAACATCCCATGACTTTACAGCAGCTTATGCTTTACATGCCACAAGTTCCAGGTTCAGTATTCAATATCTCCTGTTAAAGCGGCCTTCTTCAAACAGATTCCTGACAGATGTTGCTGGATTACAAGTGCCATCATCCCTAGCCATTGAGCATGCAGGCTGGGGCTGATGGGCGTTGTAGTCCAACAACATCTGGAGGACGTCAGGCTGGGAAAGGCTGCATTAAGGGTTGGAGGTAGGTAATGCTTGGAAAAACCTTGAGACATTGAAGAGAGACTGCTAGCAAGAATACAGACAATACAGAACTAGGTGGACCCATGATCTCTCTCTGTCTCTGTATCTCACTCCACCCTCTGCCAAGCCTGTGAAGCTCACAAGTTTTTCAGATCTTCTTTCACTTAAATAACCACACATTATATTCTCTTGAGCGTGATAGATAATTTGAAGTCAAATCCGGTTACTAAAAGCAAAAACACTGTCACTTTATAAAAAGGTTCCTTCAGGTGGTGTCCATTGTCATTTTGCAAAATACAAGTCTTTGTAAAGCTCTAATAAGGATGTTCACTCCTGAAGAAATGTGATAGGTATCCACTCAAAAGTGGCAGGGTAACAGTTGCGTTGCTGAATGTAATCCACCTACCTTGCATCTTTTACAAGAGTTCAGTAAGAAAGTTGACTAGGCAGAGTCATCATAATTAATTTGTACCAAAGACAGTGAAATTATTGTGAATTTGTCATGTGGTTCTCTGCCCCCCTTCTCACATAGTTTATTAAAGCTAACATTTTCCTTTTGCAGAGTCTTTGTTGATGTTGTGAATGGAGAGTATGTCCCTCGTAAATCAATTTTGAAGTCTCGAAGCCGTGAGAACAGTGTTTGTAGTGATACCAGTGAGAGCAGCACTGCTGAGTTTGATGACAGACGAGGAATTCTGCGGAGTGTGAGCTATGATGAAAGTACCTACAGTGATAACAGCGAAGGAATCTTAGTGGAGGAAGAAGAGGGGGAGCAGGAGCATCTTTCAAAAAAACCATCGCCATTATCAGGATTGTATGAGGTACAGAGAGAAGGTTCTTTCATTTATTGTTTCTTTTTAGGAGAAAACGTTAGGACAAATTAGAAATCTTATTAATGTTGATTTCATTTTTCGTAAATTGTCTCTTTAGCTGTCACCAGCTTATTCCTTGGGCAGAACAACAAAAATGTGCATTCCTTCATCTACAGGCACACTATTCTCTTTCTGACTAAGGCATGCCGGGGGCATTTCACAAAGGCAGCCTTTTCCCCATGTCAGTCTGTTTAGAGCACAGGTGCCTCTGTCAGTGCTCTTTCCTAAGTCAGGTAAACCATTTATAAAACACTCTCTTGTGAACCTTGGCGCTTGCATCCTAGATGCATTTACTGGGAAGTAACTGCCACCATTTCAGGGGAAGTACGTTTTCTTAGGATTTAGTTGAGATTTCCTCCTCAGCTAGAAAGAAACTGGAGAGTTCTGCACTCTCTCTTGCCTTGTTCTCGAGGGCAAATGGATCAAAGGGGCCAGAAAAAAGGGATACTCTAGCAGCAGGGTAAGTTGCTCAGAGGACACCCACCTCTAAAAGCAGCACAAGGAGTGGAGGCACACAGACTTTTTCATTGGGAGAGGCACATAATAACGATGGGAAAAGAGAGGGCCTTGCTTCCTATGAGTGACCAATGAAAATCTGTGATTTAGCATTTTGTTCACATCTTGCCTACTATATGAAGAGCCATGCTGGATCAGGCTAAAATGACCAGCTGATCCAGGGACCCCTTTCCTGGAGCGGACAGCCAGATGCCTCCAGATAAGTTAACATAAGGCAGTCCACAAGGGGACAATTCCCTAATGTACCTCGCAGTCTTCCGGCATTTAAAAATATATTGAGCTTGTCTGCCACTTTCTATAAAATCTTACTTAACTGTTGTGATGATGTTGACAGGGGGGAAACATGTCAACACGCAAAATAGTTTGTAGTTCGTACACCAGGTGTCAGCTTGAAGCAGTTAAAGGAGGCATAATATGAAACCTTGAAAGTGCAATATGATTGAAATGTTGACAGGCCCCAAATCTGCAAAGTTGTATCAGTTGCGGAGCTGAAATTTACTATTGCATCATCTGTTTTTATGTTCTTGAAGACCATTTTTTTTTCTTATTCCAAAACGTACATAGAGGTATGAATATCTCTCCTTAGAACACTAGCACTCCTTCTGGTTTTCTTTTGAGGAAGCTAGACAATTTTCCTTTGCGGGGAGTTGCTGTTGGTTTGGTGGAGTTTTTTCTATATTTTTGACTAAAAGAGTGATGGTAATACACTTTGTAACTTATAAGCTTATTTTCAAGGTTTCCTTTCCTTGTAGGCTTTCTCGGGGACTGTTGTCGAGAAGGAGCCTTTGTCTCCTGCTTCAGCACCACACCCAGTAATCGCTCACCCTGCCCTGCCTACCATTCTGGAGCGAAAATCTGAGGAAGTTCTTTCTGAAGCTTCAGAAGAAACTACAAAGAGGGTTTCAAAATTCAAAGCTGCCAGAATGCAACAGAAAACCTAGTTTCTGCTTAGACAATGGAAGTTTAAAACGGCAGGCTGCGTTGATTTGATACTGTTCATGTTTAGACCTCTGTTGATGATATTTCTTAAAAAAAAAAAAAAATCGGTGAAAAAACACTTCAAAATTCTTCTTATTTTCTTAATATCCCTGTATGCAGTCAGCACCTTTGTATATGTTTGCCTTACGATAACAGCACTTGGAATAATTTTCAAAAGAATAATCCTCATAAGGCTGTGTGTGTGTGTGTGTGTGTGTGTGTGTGTGTGTTTAAACCTAAATACAGGCAGTTTTGTACCAGATGTGATGTTCTACATACCATATGGGTCGTTTGAAAGAAACTTTGCAACTTTCAAATAGAGCCAACAATTATATTTCATGACTTGCTTTAGCGTTTAAGACTTGCTCATATCCCCCATTGTTTTGTAGGGTTTGCTTTTAGGTGTCTGTGCTGACGAATCATTTCTTTCCTACTAGCATAAAACCTCTGATAACTTGTATAAACTCTATGAAACAGAACGCTGTGTTCGCGTACTTTGCAGGGATGTTTCTTTGATGGAAAAAATGGTATTTTGTAAAATTACACTTTTCAAGTAAAAGAAAAAGAAAAAATCTGAAATGTTGAAAGTATTCTCCTTTGGGTTATTATATACAGTGGAGTTGAAACATTTTCTCAGTTCCAAATTCCTTGAGCATGTTCTCTGACCTTTCCAATACAGAGCCCTTTACTCTCTTTTCTTTTCTTTGTGTATGAAACACCTATTAACGTCAATGGAAATTACGTGCTCATGGGGAGAAGAGCTTAACCCTAAACTAAAGGAGGTTTAGCCCCAAAGAGATCCTCCCCTTCCATTGTGCATTCAAAAATGTGATTCTGTTGTCGTGGGCTGTTCCAGGAAGCAATCGACCCTGTGCCGTTATTGTTCAGAGTTTGCAACTTGAATACAAGACACAGCATGGACATGTAATCAAAAGGAAGCAGTCTATCAGGCCAGTCCTCCAGCTGCACACTGTGGCAGCATCCTGCCTGCAGCAAATGGCACTAGGTCGGGTTGCAGGATTTTAGTCCACTTACCCTTCTAAGAGCAAGCAAGTGTTGCATTATTTCCCTATTGCCATCCAAGCACAAATCAATGAGCTGGCTGCAATATCCATACAAGACCACCTGCTTCAGTTCTTTCATGAACTGGGAAGCAACCAGATCAGGTCCACAAGGGGACTTCCCTCTCAGCTTTCAAAACCAAGGCCTATAAGTATGTCTTGCAGGAGCAGCAGCCTAGGCAAACTGGTGGGAGTAATAATTTGTGTAGTGTTAGTTGCCCTGACAGCTGTGGGCCTAGCTATGAGTCCAATAAATAAACAAAATGAAAGCAAAATAGCAAATTATCTTTCTCCCCTTTCAGCTTGGTTCACTTTTCCATGTTACACTTGTTCCCACGTTCTCTTTGCGAAGCTAATACTGAGCAAGTATTGAGCAGAAGCAGCTTCCATTGTGGCCCTAGCACACAAGAGATGCCCTGAACCTTTGTCTTTAGAGAAGGGGAAATCAACTTTCAGGAATTTAGTCAAGGTAGGCAAAGGGAATCGCTGCAGCTCAGTTGTCGAGCACACTTTTCGTGCAGAAAGTCCCAGGTCCAATCCCTGGCACCTTCACCTAAATGGATTAGGTGGTGGGAAAGACCTTTGCCCAAGAACCTGGAATGCTGCATGCAGCTAGTCAGAATAAGATGGAGAAATAGTTTGATCTGACCCGACACCAGGCAATTTCCTGTGTTCCTAAATAATCTTGGACCAGCCCTACCATTGGGCAGAGTGGGCTTACTGTTTCAAGCAGCTGATATTGGGTGTCATGAAACAGCAGCAAACTGTTTAGCTGTTCTGATTTTTTTATTGTATTTTATTATTGGAGAGGAGCTTGCCTCAGGTGACAAAATAGTATGACTGGCCTTGAGTACCATGTTCCATGACCATTGGGAGAGGGACACACACCATTTGTTGCTCTGCCTCAGGTGGTAAAATGTCTTCAGCAGCCAATACCCCATTCATTTACTCCAATTTGCTTATGTACTAAACAACCTTTACAGTGCAGCAAAAGTTGAGCGTTCTGTTGTATTTGTAAAACGGTGCTTCTGGTTCTCAGAGGGGAGCCTGACTCCTAAGAAGGCTTCTGCTTGTCTGTTAGTTACAGAACTCAGCCAGACATGGAAAGCTGAGGACTGGTGAGTTAGATTGGAATTCAATCTGTTCATATGCATGTCAATATCAATCTGGACTGGTGGCCGTTATGTGTTATGTTCTATGTTCTATAGGATAAGGAGCAAGTCTTTAAAGCAAGGAACCATCTGCAAATCTTACTGGACAGTTGGTGTGGTTTAATGTCTAGAGCAGGGGTTGTCAACCTGGTCCCTACTGCCCACTAGTGGACATTTCAGGATTCTAGGTGGGTGGTAGGGGTTTCTATGGCACAAGCTGAATCCTTCCAATAAACACTGGTGGGTGGTAAGGAAATTTTACCATCAAGAAAGATGCATTAGTGGGCGGTAGGTATAAAAAGGTTGACTACCCCAGGGTTAGAGTGTTGGGGTGGGATTTAGGGAACTGAAGTTCAAATTGCCATTACATCTTTTGGGGGAGGGATAGAGGCTCAGTTCAGATTGAAGTTGGTTTTGGGGGAAATGCATCAAAATGCAGTATTCCATAAGAAACTGTAAGAGAGACATGGATTATAGCTAACATGTATACTCCATTTCCCCAAATAGCGATGGGAGCACACTAGATGCAGAGTAAATAGCAGCCTGTACACAGCCCTGGTCTCCCTTAACCAAACCAACTTTATAGGGTTGTTGGTAAGGCAAAATAGCTCTCAGAGCTCTTTGGAAGAAAGGCTGTGTACAGATGTCATGAGTCGTTTTATTTCTTATTTATTTATGTAAAATATTTACAGGCTTCCTTTTAGGGGCATTTCTTCCCAAAGCAGCACGCATAAACGGCAGATAGATAAATCAAGATGATATACTTTACTATGAGAAAGCCACTCTGATCTCATCATAAGTCAGTTAAACTGTTAGGGAAAGACAGCATTTTAAGGAATAAGTCTTTGAGGCTCACTTGAAAGTATGTAAGGCAGGGAAGCAAGTGTAATCCAATCAAAAGGGGGTTCTGTAACAGCAGGGCAACCCCTAAAAAGGCCCTGGTGTGTGTGTGTGTGTGTGTTTTTGCTTACCAACCTAATTGACCTTACTGACAGAAATGCAAGCAGGATCTCTGAAGCAGATCTCATTGTGTGGGCAGGATAATACAATGAATAAGTGCCATTCACAATCCTAATATCAGTCTATCAGGTCAGAGAAGGGAAATCCTGCACTGATTCTAATTCACATATTTTTACATTGACTACTATGTGACTTGTGTGGCCAGCTGGCCAGCGTAGGAGCAGAAGTCATACAATGGTTTTCTGGAATATTGGTGTCCCCTCCCAAATTGGAAAGTTTGGAGTGTGTGAGAGGGAGTTTGGAGTGTGTGAGAGGGGGTGTTCTTTGGGACCTAAACTTGCAAATACACACACTATAATTGGATATCGCAAACCTCATTGGAGGTGTTAATCATTAGCTTGATACATGCTGAAATGTAGATTTTATGGCTCTAAAGCATATTGCGTTAGTACTAAAATAAGCCATCAATGCCAGTCCACCCTCTATTCACGGCTAAATATTTAAAGGAGGTTATTTATAGCTTCCTTAATGAATTCTTGGCTAAACAAAATGAAATTATGTCCTAGAAAAGTAGGAGCTATTTTGTAACCAGAACAGTGCATCTATAAAATATAGTGCTATGAATATGTATTTTAAATAACAAAGGGGTTGAAGATCTAATCTAATCTACCAGAGCTGGTTAATTAGAGAAAATGGGCCCCAATCTTAACTATGCTTACATGCTGTAAATCCCATTGGCTTGCCTGAAGTACAATTGCTGTGTGTGCATCCTTTTCCTCTTCCCTCCAGCTGCCTTTATCTGGGTCCATGGATTCGCCCCCCCCCCGACCCTGCTGCTTTCCATGGTTGGCAATCTCTAGCCCTGGATACCATGTTGCAGGCAAGTAACAGTCTCATTATGGATGTTCTATGGACACTATCTATGATGAATTGCTCTGCCTCTGCGGTCAGAGGCCGCAATGCTTCTGAATGCCAGTTTCTGGAAACCACAGATGGGGTTTGTGCTTGGGTCCTGCTTGTGGGTTTCCCATTGGGTCATGGGGTTGGCCACTGTGAGAACAGGTGCTAGACTAGGTGGGCCATTGGCCTGATCTTTTTACAGTCAGGTACCAGCAGTAAGGGGGTACCAGCAGACTTGGAGGAAGGCCACTCACATGAAATTAAGCTAAGGGGCACAAACATCCCACCCCTGTTTCAAATAGTATAATGTGGATGTGCTCCTTCTTGCCCTCTCCTGTCATCTTGCCCTTGCTGTCCCCTCCTCCTCTGCCCTAGATTGCTGCCTCCTCTTTTTCCAGGGTCCCAGGCAGTGGGCACTAACTTTGTGGGCTGTTCGTATTCCACATTATCTTTGGAGGAAAGCTACCTTTTCAGAAGCACCAGCCCTCTTGGGACCGTACGGCAGATAGGGGTTGCGTGATTGCCTTGCTCCCTCGCAGCAGATGTTTCCTGTCTGTAGAAAGCTAATATAATGGGAAAGGGCTCTAAGCTTCTCTTTCTCCCTCACATGCTACCTTTCTAGGTGCACAGTTTGTTGGGTGGTTGATGTTGTTTTTAAACATGGTGGGGGCATTAAAACACGCAACCCCCACCCACAGTCTGAAGTGACATAACTGTAGGTGCGGTGTATCAGGTGTTAATGTGTAGTTCTGCTTTTATTTATCCAAAAGGAGCTTCTAATAATAGGTGTAACCAGGGGCAACAACAACAAAAAAGAGCAACCTAAACCCCTTGATAGGAATCAAAATCTGTGATAAAATTTGTCTCTATGTATGAGCAGAATGGAAGAATCTCGACACTGAAATACTTTCAGTAGCACCCTTAAGAAATAAATCTAGTTTGGTCTTGGAAGGACACTGAACTTTGGCACAGGGCCTAACTCTTCCCTACACTCAGAAATTCTTGGTACTACAAAACAAGTATTTTTATTTATAGTTGTATTTTTTTTATTCTTAATATTTTATACTACTCTATGATTTTCAGTGTGTATCCCACCTTCCTCCTGAATGAAACTAGGGCTGCACGTACATCAATTATAAAACTTTCATTGAAAGAAAATTGCTCTAAAAACATGGATCGGGGGGTTGCCAGGAACAGTGTCACTCAACCATCAAGTGCCTGGGTACTAGGATACATACTTATTTCAAAAAATAAAATGGAAAAGATTGCCTTTTGGGTAAACCTAACTAGAGAATTGCTGAGGGTGCCCTCCTGTTGAGGGAATGTTTCTTCCAACTATTAGGCAAAGCTACCCAATTTGGCTTCCGTTGTGTGTGTGCTTTAACCTAGATTAGCACCTACAAGTAACCTCTAGATCTGTGAATATAAAAACTGGGTAGTGTCTCCATTCCCCCCCCCTTTTTTTACCTATAAGGGAACCTGTGTGTTTTGCCTAAAGTTGGAGACAACTGGGTAAAAACTGGATTTTATATTTAAAAAAGAAAAAGTTGGGGAGCCAACCATTGTATAGTTCTTCACCACAGAAGTCCTAGGTGCAGCTCTTAACCCGCATAGCACCCAATAAAGCCTAATCGCCTGCTGCCTCCACCCACATTCCATCTTAAGGCTGTAACTAAATGTAGATTTCTGGAAACCTTCACACCATTTCCCCATACTCTTCCTCAACCATCTGGAGCAGCTTTACGGGGGACAAGAGTCTCAAGTGAGGGGAGTGCATTGAATAATGGGGTTCTCTACCTTGCACGAGCAGTAGTTCTTCCCACTAAGTCAGGGGTGGGAAATCCCCCCTTTTTTTGAGAGGGGCAAGAGCAGGTATAGGCAAACTCCGGCCCTCCAGATGTTTGGGACTACAATTCCCATCATCCCTGACCACTGGTCCTGTTAGCTAGGGATGATAGGAATTGTAGTCCCAAACATCTGGAGGGCCGGAGTTTGCCTATGCCTGGGCAAGAGGAACATTCCCTCTCTAACAATTTTTTTTTTGGGGGGGAGCCAAAAGTGGATGGGAACCCAGCAAGAGACGCAACTCTTTGTATAGTAGGCTACATTTCAGCCATGTAAAACTTGTAGCAGATACTTGTCTATCAAACCGGTGCTTCTCTTTTCACCGCCATTTTGTGCTGGCACCCACGGCACTTTTATCAACATGAGGACTACGGAATTGGCAGGGAAGGAAAATAACCATGTGGTTGTTTGAAATGGGCACTGCTTTTTAAAGTGGCCTCCGTATTGTGAAAATAACATGCAGAGAAGTTAAGGAGAGAGAGTGCATCATTAAAGACCCCTAATGCTGTGATTGAGGGCACAAGGAGAAGGGGACGACAGAGGACGAGATGGTTGGACAGTGTTCTAGAAGCTACAAACGTGAGTTTGACCAAGCTGTGGGAGGCAGTGGAAGACAGGAGTGCCTGACGTGCTCTGATCCATGGGGTCATGAAGTCAGACATGACTAAACGACTAAACAACAACAATGCTGTGATGTCCTGGCATCAAAAAGGCAACATGGGCTCAGAAAGTATAATCCCATTCATTAGTTGTACAATCTTTTTAGGGAAGTTGTGGAATTTATTTTCTTTGGAGACTTTCAGGAGAAGGTAAAGGGATATTCTTTGGGAATATTCCCTGTGTAGAAAGGACAAGCTTCAAGTTGGAAGGTTGGATTAGCTGATCCATTGGTCTGTTTTGTGGCTTTATTCCATTAATGTGATGGCATTCAGGTGTGCAAATGAGTTTCATTCCCCACCCCTGCCTTTTTTTGAGGACTAGTCACACTGCCATCTTTCAAATCCATCTTTTAAAGAGAGAAGACTAGCTAACATATTTCTGTTCCTTTCTGGGAGAGATTCGTACAGCTGTTCCAGCTGTTCATTTTAACACAGTGATTTATGTTTCAAAATATGAGCTTGGATTAAAAGGAATCTGTGTGTGTGTTTGGTATGCAATATTTTTGTATTACAAATAGCTCCGTTCTAACCCACATTAACCCCATGATATGTGAATTTTGCCAACTCCCCACTGTGTCTTTTAAATCAAATCCAGAGCATCACCAAGTGTGTTCTAATTTCTAAACAAACTCATCTTCCAGTAGAAGTCCTTTAATACTCTACTGCAAATTAGACAATCTAAGATGAATGGAGTATCTTTGTTAATTATGGAGTTTAATTGATCAAAACTACTGGACAGGGTTTTATTTATAGCAATTTCATGCTGGATGGATTCTATAATATTAACCAGCATATTTTTTTATGAAGGTTAAGATGTGCATTTATCCAAATACACAGATAATCAAATATACAAGAGTCCTCTTTATGTAAGGTTACAATGACACAGGTATAGAGAAGATGTTGAGGAGAGGATAGCAAATTCGGATAACTGGAAACCGTGTCGCATTACAGCAAAGCCCAGTGGGAGCCAAAGACAAACTCAGCCCCAAGTTTGTCTGTGTAAACAAGGAGAGTCAGTATGGCGTAGTAGTTAAAGAGTTCTGTACAGGGGCCTGGGAGACCAGGGTTCAAATCCCCAACCTGTGTGAGAAGCTCACGGGATGACCCTGGGCCAGTCGCTATCATTCATCTTAACCTACCTCATTGGGTTCTTGTGAGGGTAAAATTGGAAGGGGAGAACCATGTATGTACATGAACTTTTGGGTGGAAAGGTGGGCTACAAATGTGACTGTCAGCAATTCTGAATGCCATCAATATTATAAGCGCCAAATTCTAGAGCAGTGTTGCCCAAACTTGGGTCCCCAGCTGTTTTTGGACTACGATTCACATCATCCCTGACCACTGGTGCTGCTAGCTAGGGATTATGGGAGTTGTAGTCCAACAGCAGCTGGAGACCCCAGTTCAGGAAACACTGCTCTAGATGATGCAACAGAGCCTGTACATGCAAGTTTTCACCAATGGGGCAAATAGTTTGAAGTGTATGTGTGTGCGGAGAAGATTTTTATCATGGAACCCAAGGTAGCATACTTGTCTCTCCTAAGAGGTCTCTGTCACCAAGACACTGACCAGCTCTTCTTAGCTTCAGCAAAGTAGTGGCTTCATATGCCTTCAGGCATTCCTGTGATCTGTTTAAAGGAAAATAACAGAGGGGATGTGTTAACTTCCCCTGCCCCAATAGTTCTGACACAGATCTCTCTCTCTCTCTCTCTCTCTCTCTCCCCCCCCCCCTCTCTCTCTCTCTCTCTCTCTCTCTCTCTCTCTCTCTCTCTCTGACAGCTTTCCCCCAAAATTATTGACTGGTTTGCAACTAAGTGCACACCTGAAAATAGAGAGGCAGTGTGGTGTAGCAGTTAGAGTGTTGGGTTAGAATCAGGGAGATCCTGAGCTGAATTCATACTCCGTCATTGAGCTCACTAGGTAACCCTGGGCCTAGCTGTGAGGATTGTTGGTTGTGCGATGGTTGTGAGGTTAAATGGAGCAGGGCAGAGTATGTGTGTGGCCCTGGAAACATTGGAGGAAAGGCAGGATATAAACTGCAATTAATAAATAAGCTTACAAAGGAAGCTCTTAACTATGAGAAAACAGGATGCTCTCTGTCCACCAGTCTTCATACGGACAGCAACCTGTTTTAAAAACTGTTTTCCTGAACTGAAATAACTTTGGGTCATAACTCACTGGCAAGCTACACAAGTCTCATTAAAATAAACCAGTTACAGATAGGTAGCCGTGTTGGTCTGCCATAGTCAAAACAAAAAAATTTTTTTCTTTCCAGTAGCACCTTAAAGACCAACTAAGTTAGTTCTTGGTATGAGCTTTCGTGTGCATGCACACTTCGTCAGATACCAAGTATCTGAAGATGTTGAGGAGCAGAATTTTGCTCCTGTTGAGGAGCAGAATTTTACGCCGGTGCAGAATTTTGACCCCTTCTGTTTGGACGGGAGACACCAAAGGAAACTTCAGCTCGGGCAGGAGATCATCCAGCATTGGCCAGAGCCTCCTGCCTCGAGATGGTATCTGACGAAGTGTGCATGCACACGAAAGCTCATACCAAGAACTAACTTAGTTGGTCTTTAAGGTGCTACTGGAAAGAAAAAAAAAATTTTGTTTTAAAATAAACCAGGAAGATGGGGCACAGCATTTGGGGTGGGGTGGGTTTCTCGCTGTTTCAAGGCTCCTTTTAGCCCTTGCTCCAGGCTCCAGTTTCCGCCACAGCTTCGACCAAAACAAAAGGGGGAAAAGTATATTCCCCCCACACACACATTTCTTGATTTGGTCCATCAGCAGATACACAGTTTGATTTCCATCACAAGCAAAAGAGGTGGGGTGGGGAATCTCCCTTTCGGGTGTGCATCTCTGGCTTCCTGGGATCACAGCCCTGCTGTTTGTCTGTAATTAATTTTGCATGCCAGTAGGTAGCAGTGGCGAGCAGAAGCCACAACAGAAAGCTGCCAGTCAGTGATGATAATTTATTATTCATTTCTGTTATAGGTGGGGTGTGCAGACAGTTACAGTAATAATTACTAAGACCAGAGTGTTTCCTAGGCAACCGGTTCCCCCCCCCTCATTCATGCTGTTGCGGAGAGTATGCCTGTAAAGCATGACATTGCTGTATTCTGAGGTTTGTTGCCCTCCTGCTGTTCCAGGTTTGAGGTTAGTTACAGCATCATAAGGGGCTCTCAAGCATAAAGAGCTCAGGCTGGGATTAAAGCCCAGAGAGAATGCTATCACCCTGCCTCTCCCTCTCCTCTCTCACTTTTAAGTAACAAGGTTATAAAAATGCAAATGCCATTTCTAGGTGGGTTATGACTAATATTGGTAAGGATATTTAAGGATCCTTTAAGTTGGCAAACATTTCCCCCCTTTTTTGTTTTTTTGTTTTGTTTTCAAAAAAGGAGGAGTAGAGAGACACAAAGCCCATTTCATTAAAAAATAAAATTTGCAAACAGGGCTCTCTCCCCCACCCCCTACACCCGCTTTCCTTTTTAACTAGAGGGTTGATCAAGCTGAAATGTTTAGCATTATAAATCAATGGGAAACTGCTCTGCGGAGCTAATTGTCAGTGGCATGTTCTTGTTGTTTTTCCAGCCTTTTATGATAATGGTTCTTAAGGAGTAAAGTAACACATCTTTTGCTAGCAGGGACAGGGTGGTTGTGTGTGTGTGTGTGTGTGTGTGTGTGTGTGTGTGTGTGTGTGTTCAATCCTGGATGGTGATAAGCAGTAGCTGGAATGGGAAATCAATAAATCAATCAATTACATTGTGCTATATCTTTAGGCTTACTCCGTGCAGAAGTGAGCTTTAAAAGCATGTTTTCTAGCATCTCCTGATGAAGAAGTGAAGGATTCCTTCCAGCCTTGTCAAGCCCATCTGTTACGCCGGTGCAGAATTTTGACCCCTTCTGTTTGGACGGGAGACACCAAAGGAAACTTCAGCTTGGGCAGGAGATCATCCAGCATTGGCCAGAGCCTCCTGCCTCGAGATGAAATATCCCTTTTTCTTATAAGGTTCACAAGATATATGATTATTGCCTTTAGATCTCTTTTAAAAGGTTAATGGTGGCGAGGGCTGTGTGGTATAAATGTTGCTCAGGCTTTGGCTCTCGCTGCATTTCATCCTTACAGTGTTTGCTCCAAAGCCAAGGGCCCGACATGGTTAGAAGGCAAGAAGTTTATGCAGCAAGGCTAAATGACACCTGTGGATCACCATCACCCTCTGGCTTCTGCAAACACAGCGAGCATAACTTTAGTCGAGAATCAGCAGTTCACTAGGCTGCTTTACAAGTCATCCCACTATCTAATTCCCTTTCTAGTCACGGACACCTCACATGCGAACACACAAAGCCAGGTGACTAATCCATCCAGCTCCCCTGTATTGCAGGGATGCCGAACCTTTGGCCCTCCACATGTTGCCTCCCAACCCACATCAACCCCAGCCAGTACAGCAAATAAGCAGCATGATGGGAACTGTAGTCTCCACAATATCTGGAGGCCTACAGGGCTACCTGTTCCTATATACACCTTTTTGGAAAACTTGCTTTAAAATGTTGTATGCTCTGATACTTTTTGGTAGCTAAAACAAAAAAAATTTTTTTTCCTTCCAGTAGCACCTTAAAGACCAACTAAGTTAGTTCTTGGTATGAGCTTTCGTGTGCATGCACACTTCTTCAGATACATCTGTGCATGCACACGAAAGCTCATACCAAGAACTAACTTAGTTGGTGTTTAAGGTGCTACTGGAAGGAAAAATTTTTTTTTTTGTTTTGACTATGGCAGACCAACACGGCTACCTATCTGTAACTGTTTTTGGTAGCTGTTTCGTTATGAGAGCAGGCATAGATGGAGTGATCTGGGGGCTGAAAATACAACGCTGTCTTCCGCTAAGTCAGACCACTGTTCCATCAAACTTCGCTTCCATGAGTGGTTGTGGCTCTTCATTAGTAACAAAGAGTATTAAAGTATTAAAAAGAGGCCACAGCTTTCTGTTTGCAGGAGGGGGTGGGGAGCTCCCATTTCTGTCAATGGAAATTGTTTTCTTCCAAATGCAAATAGCAGGCGCAGGGCCCCTCGTCTGGACCAAGACCACGGTGGAGTGTAAAGCTCACCTTACCCTTCTTGCCAAGGTCCCAGTCTGCATCTCTCTCCATCTTGGTGCCTGCAGTTTGCTTTTTAAAAACCATTCAGAGATTGCGCACTGGTTTGTATCCAGTGTTGGTTGGCCCACTGAAATGGATGGATGTGACTCACTTCAGGTTAATTTCGGTAGGGCTACTCTTGAGAAGGATGTAGCTGGGTGCAACCAGCGTGCCAAGTGTAAAATGTGCCGGTGGCTTACAGGCCCTTTCTGTGCTAACCATAATCCCAGTTCAGAGCCGGAAAGTTCCTTGGCTTTGGGAATCCTCTAAACAAAGCTATGTTTCTCTGCCTGCTTTCTCATTCTGTGTCACTTCGGCTTCTCAACTGCACCTGTTGCATTTCTGCATTTTAAAACAGAAGTGGCTTTGTCAGCTGTGTGGTTTTGGAGGACAGAACACTGACGGAATCATGGCTTTGAATCGGCTTCTGAAATAGTAACCTGCTTAGTCGCCTGTGGCAAGTAAGCACCCTGCCCAGTACACTTTTCACAGCTTAATGTTGTTGTTCCTCTATACGTTCAGCAAACACACATGGGCAGCAGTGGCAGACCCCTCCTCAGACGTTCCTCCTAACCCACTGACCCCAAGCTCTTTGTTCCATAGGCCTGCTAAACCTGCTAAACTGACCTACTGCCCCTAGGTACACTGGAGGATGCTATCCTGTTGTCAGGAAGTCAGTTTCAACTTAATGAAGTGGGGGGGGCACCTGGCCCTTTGCACCAGGCAGCAAAATATCCTGGCCTGGCCCTGGATGTGAGAGGAAGGGTCCTCACCCCCTACCTATTGGATATTCATTGGGGTCCTGTCACACACAGTTATGGGGGGGCTTGGTGGGTGGAGTCATTCTGGAAACCAAGGATACTTTGCTGCCTAGGGAACCCTCCAATGGTCCAATCTGACCGCTCTCCACATGGAGGTAGCAGCACACAGGTTCCTGCTTCAAGACCCTTCAACTCCTGGCGTTTGTTTGCAAGAGTGTCTTGAACATCTCAAGCCATTCATTCATTTTTAGAGGCATCCAGTAACTTCTGGATGGAACAGTTTCCTGCATTTGGTGCTGTGGATCTTCTGTCACTATAGCCGTATTTGTTTGTCTTGGAGGCAAGAATCGACTGTCTGAAAGGAATGAATGTCTACCAATCAAGAGCAAGTAAGTTCTCACAAGATTAATTTTAACACTGAAAACGGATTTGCTTTGTTTTTACTGAGTTCAGGTAATGTATTTGCCTCCCCTCTGTGCTGGATATCAGTTTAGTTACCAGCAGTGTTATAGAAGCAGTTAACTTACTACGCATCGTACTGCCATTTGTTCAAGAGTTGCAACAGAGTTATTTAAACGCAAACAAACAAGAAACAGCAATCTTTGCAATATTTCCTTTAGATGAATCAGCTGATGCAACAAAATCATGTTTATATCACAAGCAGGAATGCATCCCCCCCTTAGGAGTAAGTAAGTCTCATTGAACTCAGTTTCCACATAAATATGTGCAGGACTGGGCTGTCATGTTCAGACAATAATTATTCTTTTTAAGTATGTTTGTGTGGGGAACAACTGCTGTCCGTAAGAGTGCAATTCCTTGCAGCTCAAGCCAATGCACAGAGGCCCCTCAGTGTTCAATGTCAGTTACTCCTAAGTAAGGAGAGCCCATCACCTTGCAGTTGGGGATGGGTTAATCTGCCAATTTTGATTTTTCACAGGTTCACATTTTTTCATTCTCCACATCTATTTGCATGTCCTCATGAAATCCCACCAGCATTTTACTGCACATTTCTCCAAAAGTACACAGATTTGTATGCAATTTTGCCAAATGCACACACTTTTGCAAAGTAATTTTCCCTAAGAAAATGCATTTTTGCACGTTGTTTTCAGTAGTTATATGTCTTTATATGAACACTCAGTATATGCATGTTTGTTGCAGATTCCTTGGCCAGAGAACTGTGTTGCAAAATTCAGAGAAGTGGGGGTTGCATTTCAGTTCTATTGTTTCGGAAAGCGTGAATTATGTAGATTCACCTTTGAATGTGTGAACCAAATTGAATTTCCCCTCCCATCCCAACTCCCAAGTAAGTGTTCGCTGGATCACAGCCTTACTCTCCAAAGCAGGGAAGCTCAGAAGCTTTGTCATCATAACAGCCTTTCATAGTGGAGGCTGGTGGAAGAAAGTGGAAAGAAACTCTGGGACAAAGCCAGCCCTGTGGGAAAGGCTTAGCACTTATCAATAAGTTTAAGGAGCAAAGGGTTCTTCAGTATCTTCCAGAATTTTACTCCTGAGCACAAAGTCTTTTTTTCTTTTGCCTTAATAGGAAATGTTGCAATATATTAGGAGCCTACGATACATTACATCTCCCACCCCAATTCCAAATCCTCCTCTCTCTTTTTTCCCTCCCCCCCCTTTTTTTTTGGCTAAAGATTACTCTGCATCCTAGACAAAGGAAATATTTAAACTGTTAAATCTGAACAAAGATACAGTCTGCATATGACTTCTCTGAAGCCCTATAAAAATTCTTTAAAATTGCCTATTCACTCAAATTTACTGAGTGTAGCAAAAATGTCAAAGGCATAAAGTCAGAGAAGATTGAATAAAATAATGCAGAAAGACAGATTAGTCATGCACAGACCCACACAGCCTTTCACAGCACACAATACCACTTTTTATTACCGCTCTAACTTTACAAAGGCTATGCTCAATACATAGAGGATGATACATGGTCAGTCATGTAATCTGCCTTTGATTCGCAGGCTCATTTATCTGGGGCCTTTTCACAAAGACATTGATGAGAGATTTCACTGTTTCCACGGCATTGTTTTATTTATCATATATAATGGCTGCGAGGAGGGGAGGGAGTAGGAATTATGTCACAGATTCCCAAATAAAGGAGTTGCACAGAAGAGGCTTCTGGACAAAAGTTTGCAAAATGGATATATATTTTCTGCCTCGTCTTGTCAGCTGGGGCCATTCCTACCATTAAGTAGGGTGAGGAATCTCCCTTCGAGGGGCAGGGTGGGGTTTTTTTATAGTGCTATTAAATTTGTCCGTTATTTTACTTTAATATTGCCACTTTGTAGGGTGCTGTGTGGATTTTCTGTTCTGGGCACTGCAAAGTCTTGGGCCCTTGCCATGGGCATTCACCCCCCCTTCCCCCTTCGACCTCTTGAATATTGAAAGCTGCCAGAAACTATGGAGAAATAATGTTTTCTTACTTGTTTACAACATAATCTTGCACTCTCTCTCTCTCTCTTTTAATATAAAGCTGTCTGGAAATTACCTCTTTCCAACCCTTGTCCCTCCCCACCCCCTCTGCCACCACCGCCACTCCTCCCTGCTCTGCGCCATGTTTTAAATTTGAGCAATATTTTAATTATTTTTAGAGTGGCATATTTATTATTTATGCATTCACAAAAGAAAAGCGACTATTTGTCAGTCACAGTTTTGTATCTTGCAAATTTAATAAAGAGCAGCCCTTAAGATAGAATTTCTGAGCCTGCCAAGATTGACAAAAGCCAGCTAATGCAGAAATGTCAACAGCCAACCTTATTGGCCACTCCACGATGCCTCGCAATCAAGGGAAAGCCGAGGCTGTATGTAAACAGAAATGTGTATCTGGTGATGAAATACCTGTGGGTGTGCATGTGCAGCTGAGAGAATCCATTAGAGACAATGCTCAGTGAGGTGGCAAACCTAGGAGTGGGCTGTGCCACTGCAGATTGCAAGGGTATGTGGGGGGGGGGGGTGTCACATAACTGAATGCTTTGCTATTTAAAACAAAAAACACCCATATATCTCCCTGCATATAGAAGATAGCATGCTAAGGCTAGGTTGTCGGCTGCTTTTCTATGTGCAGGGAAATTTTGTGTGTGGAAGAACATTCAGTCATGTGATTCCCTGAGTGGGGCAGCCCAGACGAAGGTCAGTGAGATTGTTGCTGCCTAGACACCACTTGAAGCACATGGCTTCCTCTCCCAAGAATCCTGGGAGCTGTAGTTTACCAGCAGAGCTAAAATTCCCGGCACCCTGAACCAACTACAGTTCCCAGAATTCTTTGTGGGGGGGGGTTATGTGCCTCAAAGGTATGATGTGTACACAGCTCCGCTCAGGAGCTACTGAGATATGTGGACAGCTGCTCCCTGTCGTGGACCACTGAACTGCAGGTTGCAGCTTCTCAGTAAAGTACTCCCAGTTCCTGACTCCACCCACCTCAGTTCCTGACTCCACCCACCCAGGCTGGTTACTGGATCTTCCTGGACAGGGCTTCCTGTTCCAGTTGAGTCCCACAGGCTCTGGCATGTGCCTGTGTCCATTAGTAGTTCTGGGGTCTTGACTTCTTGTTTGCTCCTTGACCCCCTCACCTAGTTTCTCCTTTGCTTCTGATTTATTCTTTGATTCTGTGTAGGGAAGGAAGGGGAGATTCGATTCAGTTTGCTTTTTAAAGACAAACCTGCCCAATTTGCGCTTCCCAAAGCAAAGATGTGGACTTTCTGCACTTTCAGAATTTTGCAGAATGACTGCGTATAAAGATGCGTATCCTAGGGTAAAGTGTGCATTAAAATGCAAATATGTGGGGAAATAGCATGCAAAGATGCATTCTGCTATGGAAAACTGCTTGCAGAAGTGTGTGCATTTGTCAAAAACTGGACACAAAGGTGTGTGTGCTAGGAGAAATTCACACTAAAATGCCGACAAACTTTCATGAGGAAGAAGCATAGAGTAGTGGTTAGGGTGTTGGTCTAGGAGTTGGGAGACCAGGGTTCAAAGCACCACTCAGCCATGGGACACCTTGGGATGCCACTGTCTCTACATCACTGGGTTGTTGTGAAGATAACATGAGAGGGAGAACCATATACACCACTTTGGAGGAAAGGAGGGGCGTAAATGTGATAAACATTAAAGAAACAGCTGGGAAAGAGCATCCAGGAGGGCTGACTGTAGAGACACACACAGAGCTGATTCACACATGTATATTCAGTGCTTTTTCCCTAAAAAAAAATCTTTAGGGGTACTCTCATTTTGACGCAAGAAAATCACCATTTTATAGTTCAAATTGGGGAAAATAAATACAGTAAATGGACAAAAGTACAAAGATTCACAAAATGTTTAGGGGTATGCATACTCCTGCGTTCCCCCCAGAAAAAAAGCACTATGCATATTCATTCCCTGATCACCCAACAATGCCCTGCATGTGAGAATGTGGTGTTGCAGATAAAATGCCATGGACAGTACTTTTCACATTGCCACAGAGCACAACGCTGCTTTTCAATGGAGTTGGTGTCACACATTCAGTTGTGGGTTATCAGTTGGTGCATCTGTGGGCAAATCCGCCATATTCACTCTCCCATATTTCAGCTCTTCGTTAGTGCGGTCGAAAAAATATTGGCAAGATCCCCATTGACTTAAAAATAGGGTAGCTGCCCATTAAGGTGGAAATCTTAACCCCGCCCTTAACAAAAGAGACTTATGATTTAATGGTGGAACACTCTGTGGCGAAATGAAATATCTCTTTGTTTTTTCCCTCCTTTTTTAAGGTAAGAAGGAATAATGTCAATGGAATTTTGATGACTTGGCCCAGGATAACTTTGACGCCTCGGCCCAGGAGACAAACATCTTTGAATAGCCTGTTGTATTTGGCTCTGACAAGTCAGAGATCTGAATGGGAACATATTTTAAAAGTCGCACTGAAGAAAATGAATAGGAAAGGAAACAGCCCCCCCTCTCCCCCCCCAAGAGGACAGCTAATTAGATGGGAGTCTACCCTCTGTGTTCTTAGGGAGCTCTGTGTCTCTGTGGCTCTTATTCCATCAGTCCCAGATTTCTCAGCAGGACAAGGAAAAGCTAATACCAAAACTTTGTTTCAAGAGTGAGTGTGTAGACAATGGAGAGTCTCTGAAATATGGAAATTACTTTTGAGTTGAAAGGGGGGGAGAGAGGGAATGAATATCGCTCCTTAGAGTCTGTCCAGCTCTGGAGGGTTTTAACATTTTTTGCTTCTAGACATGCTGCAAGTTTTTGCGAAGTTTGAAATAAAATGGCCATTTTAACTTCTTTGCAACCATGCTAGACATACTGGCCAAATGGTAAGATGACCTCCATTTGTGCTGCCCTCACTGGTCCAGGATGGCCTGGCAGCAGAAGAAGGAAGCAATGGTGACTTTTAGGGTGCCTGCTTTTGAAATCAGGGTTTACTTTATTTATACTTTGCTTTTTCGCGGTGAAATGGACCCAGAGCAGATGACAGTAAACATTACAGCATGTTTATCGTGTCTTTTTTGGGCAGAGGGAGTGTATCCAAACCACAAATTCAAGTAAGAGAAAACTAAAAACCCAGTAAACAAAGCATGAATTCAGTATTGCAGATCAAATTGAATCTTTATCGTTATTGTCAATCACCAGCGTTAAGAAACCAGAATAAGAAGTGCATAGGACACTTTGTCCAGACGCTTTATAATAAAGGGTGTGTGTGTTGGAGATTGCGCTGGATTCTAGACTTTGCCTATTAAATATGTTGTGGGAGAGAATTTGGACCGCAGTCTCTAATATCTGGTCATAGCTCCAGGGTGAAAGTGACTGACTGACTCCAGAAGGCTCTGTTCATTGCAACTTCATGTGTTATTGTCAGTCTTGGTGTTACTGTTGTTGCTAGTTTACTGTGTGTGCCTATTTGCCTTTTGTCTTTAGTGTGGCCATACGCAAATGAGGCCAGGGATCCTATATTTCTATCAGTTGTGGAAAAGAGTGACCTTTTTTTTGCAGCTGCAGTTTGTCTTGCAGGAAGGACAAGAGAGGCTACAACTCACAACATTTCTTTCTCTATGTAAGTAGCAAGGATAAAGGCATTAATAGTGGTTTATCCATCAGTCCGTAATCCTAAGAAACTCTGGGAATTGTAGCTCTGTGAGGAGAATAGGGGTCTGCTAACAACTGGGACGTGGGTGGTGCCGTGGGTTAAACCATAGAGCCTAGGACTTGCCGATCAGAAGTTCGGCAGTTCGAATCCCCGCGACGGGGTGAGCTCCCGTTGCTCGGTCCCTGCTCCTGTCAACCTAGCAGTTCGAAAGTACGTCAAAGTGCAATTAGATAAATAGGTACCGCTCCGGCAGGAAGGTAAATGGCGTTTCCGTGCGCTGCTCTGGTTCGCCAGAAGCTGCTTAGTCATGCTTGCCACATGACCCGGAAGCTGTACGCCGGCTCCCTCGGCCAGTAAAGCGAGATGAGTGCCGCAACCCGAGAGTTGGCCACGACTGGACCTAATGGTCAGGGGTCCCTTTACCTTTACCTTTAACAACTCTTAGCACCCTTAAACTACCATTTCCAATATTCTTTAGTGCAGGGAACCATGAAAGTGGTATACAGTGGTACCTCTGGTTGCGAATGGGATTCATTCTGGAGGCCCGTTTGCAACATGAAAAGAGCGCAACCCGCAGCAGCACGTCTGCGTATGCGCGGGTTGTGATTCGCCACTTCTGCGCGTGCGCGTGATGTCATTTTGCGCTTCTGCGCATGTGTGAGTGACAAAACCCGGAAGTAACCCTTTCCGGTACTTCCGGGTTGCCGTGAGACGTAACCTGAAAGAACGTAACGTGAAGCGGACATAACATGAGGTCTGACTGTAACAGTGTTTTAAATGTAGGGTACAGATGTAGCCCCAGAATCAGCTGCCCTGAGGCAAGGCACCTCGTTGTTCAGTGGCAGAGCCAGCGTCCTTACTCATTTCAACTGAATTAAATGACACGTAGGAAACATTCAGTGAAGCCTTTTTCCCCAGGCTGAAGTCGGGGCTGGGGAGTGTAGAAGTATAGAGGCAGCAAATCATTCTATAAATTGTGCCCCTAAATAGAAATTATTCATTAAGCCAACATATAGAACCATATGTTTAAAAGCATGGCTACGATGACTTAATGTGTGTGCTCCAGTATGAATTTCATAGCGTTGTGCATCTGCAGCTGAGATCGTGTTGAAAAACAAAAACAAAAAAAGCCCAGGCCGACTGAAATGGAAACTTTTGTGTTACTTATAATGTTAATGAAACCAGTTTATCAGGCAGTGCAGAGGAAGTGGAATATTTAGTGCCATTTAATGTCTAATCATCAGCATTTCTTTGAATAAATCACATTACATTGTCTAAAACCTGAAAAGAGTACGCTTGTAACACTTTTAATATAGAGTAGTTTTTTATTAAAGGGACACCCTTTCTGCCATCTCTGCTGGCACTTGTGCCTGCTGGAAAATTTATGTTTGGCACTTCCTCCTGGTGCTATTTCTTTATTTTGAAATTGGGTGCCTTTCCTTTAGCCCGGCTTGGATTGAAGGAAAGCAGCTTTCAGTACTTTCTGGGGACTTGCCACATTCATGGCAATAAGCGGAGGAATTTGATGCAAACTCAAAACATACATATGTACAAATAAGTGTGTTCGAGGCCCATGGTGTCTTGCTATTCAAATTCTCCCCTTCACTTTGGCTTGGCCAGGCCACTAACAATGGCTACTAATTATTGGCCAGCTAAAGATGGTGCTCCCAGCTATTTTTGCCCCTGAGAATAAAGAACAGCGTTTTGGGGAGGAGAGTATGAATTTTAGCAAGAAGCATCTTGACAATCTGAGAAACTTGTTGCTGAAGGAGGAAGCCAGGCTTACCTCTCTATCCTCATCTACCCTCCTACCTGGCAACTCGTACCTATATGCTCTAGAGCAGTGTTTCCTGAACTGAGGCATCCAGATGTTTTTGGACTACAACTCCCATCATCCCTAGCTAACAGGATCAGTGGTGATGGATGATGGGAGTTGTAGTCCAAAAGCAGCTGGAGACTCAAGTTTGGGAAAGCCTGTTCTAGGTTAACATGGTGTCCTCCAGATGTCGCTGAACTACAGCTCCCACCATCTTGGACCACAGGCTACAGTGGCAGGGGCTGATGGGAGTTGGAGTCCAACATCTGGAGGGTTTCCCCTGCTGTAGGTGTTTGCTAGCACTTGGACCTGGGCCCCTGATAGCATGAGTGTTATTTGTGAGGTAGCATACACACTATAACAATTATGTCCAATGACTGGAGGGTGGGGAATCCCTGCACAGATGTGACATTAATCTGAACTTTACCATCTTGAAGCTCTTGGTAATTGTTGCTGTTGTTAGCTAGCAGTAGTAGTATTACCCACCCTTCATCAGGAAGCCCCAGCAATATAAAATACAGCATTAAGCATAGTTTGAAACAAAGTACAATAACAAGCAGTGCTGGTCCAGAATACATGCACTGTCCCTTATCTTACATGGGGGTTCAGTTCCGCCTACACATAAATACTGTGTACAGTCAAACCCTTGAAGGCTCCCATGGCTAGTGGGGGGTGGGAGGAAGAGAGCATCCCCAGCACTCACAGAGCCAGCACACCAAGTGGGTCTTGCTCCCCCAAGCAAGGCAGAGAGCTTAGCTCTTTTTGTGTCAAGTAACCCCAAGTGGACGTGGGTGGCGCGGTGGGTTAAACCACAGAGCCTAGGACTTGCCGATCAGAAGGTTGGTGGTTCGAATCCCCATGACGGGGTGAGCTCCCGTTGCTCGGTCCCTGCTCCTGCCAACCTAGCAGTTCGAAAGCACGCCAAAGTGCAAATAGATAGATAGGTACCGCTCTGGCGGGAAGGTAAACGGCATTTCCATGCGCTGCTCTGGTTCACCAGAAGTGGCTTAGTCATGCTGGCCACATGACCCGGAAGCTGTACGCCGGCTCCCTCGGCCAATAAAGCGAGATGAGTGCCGCAACCCCAGAGTCGGCCACGACTGGACCTAATGGTCCCTTTACCTTTTTAACCCCAAGTGGATCAGGTGTGAAAAGAGCTTTAAGCTCTCCACCTTGCTTGGAACTTGATTTGCACAGTTTCAACCACACAAGCCAAATACATGTAACATAAGGGATCTCTCTCTCTCTCTCTCTCTCTCTCTCTCCCTGTGTGTGTGTGTCAAATGTCTGCGGACAGGGTTAAGAGGTGCATATTCACTCACCCAAAGCTGTTTGGTGATGCTGCCAGCCGCACCTCTGTGGGTAGGGAATTCCACAACTGAAGGGATCTCATGAAGAATTGTCTCAACCGGGACACCACCACCACCACTCTGAACCTCTGAGGGTGTTGTAAATAACAGGAGGGCCCTCTCTGTCGGTTCTGACACCCGAGAGTGCCTGTAAGGGAAGGAGGAGGCCCTTCAAAGCGCCCGGGCCAAAGCATAACATTTGACGAGTCTATCTTCGTGCTTGCTGCATAAAGCCAAGTTGCGCCACCGATGGTTCATCTCATTTTTCAAACATACAGAAAAATTAACCCAGCTCCATTTGATACTCTTGCTGTTGCCCACAGCTGTCTGGCTCACCGTAACATTTAAGCGAACTGCAATGAACCTATAAGTCATCATAAATGAAAATGATGGCAGTCATCTTCAGGTCCTTTGATTAATGGAAATATGGGCAGTTGGACACAGACTAGATGGTTATAAATGCTGCTGTCGGAGGAAAATAATTATTATATTAATAAGGAAGCTATGTGGAAGCGGGCCCGTGGGGTGGGGGAGAAAAACTGTTGTGTTGTGTGCTTGTGTCTTTTGCCTTGGAGCTTCTCGCCTCCCACACACACACACCTTGCCAGACGATCCGATGCACATTTTAACACAATTGCAGTGCAGCAGTATGTCTGCTTGGATCCTTCTACACACACTTTCAGACAGGAATAGATTTTTTTATGACTTAATACTAGCTCTAACTAGATCTTGAAGATTGACTAAGTCAATTGTGTTGTGCGTGCATATGCCACTTTGCAGCAAGGGAGAGAGGTGGTGGGGGGGGCTAAAGAAGGAAGGAATGGCGGGGTGCGAGAGGAGGAGAGAGCGATCCCCTGCATATCTTATTATACCTGAAACAGTGTTCTGATATGTACTAAATATTGTGACTACCAGAAGCCCCACAATAATTGATTCACCCACACAGCCATTTAGTCTGCGAGCTGTTCGTTTTACAAATTCTACAATCTTTTAGAAATTCTTTCAGTGGAGAAGATTGCTGCTTGGCTTCAGATTCATTATGGTGATTGAATCCTCTTCAATAGAGAACTGTTTAAAAGGAGCACATCCATGTGTGTCTCACTCAGAGCGAAGGCACATAGGTTAAAAGCTTGTCTGTGTGGCATAATTCACGGCTGCTATGCCAAACAATCACTTTTTATTGTGACCTTCATAAGATACAAAACGGAGCTAGCTTTTTTCTTTCTCCCCCCCCCCTTTTTCTGGTAACAGCATAGTTTTAGCTATCAACATCTGAAGCTCCTGGAATTCCTAATTAGATAACCAATTAATAATGTAGAATAGAATGAGCTTTTTTTTTCCAGATGCAAAATCATAATTAATCTGAGTACTAAAAATAAAAAATAAAAAAATCCCACCACCCAAACTGCTGCCCGTCTTTATATCAGAGAGAGGGGAAGGAAGGGGGGAAAATTGTAGACTAGGTATTTAAATATTCTGGCACACCTGAACCTTGGCCATCCGTCATTGTTATGACTTAAAACATCGCTGACTAAATTAGGTTTTGTTTGTATAGAGCTGGGAGAGTCAGATGGCTTGAATGACAAAATTAGAACATGCTCAGATCGGTGCAACAAAACTGCATGAGAGGGGAAGATGTGAGGAACGAGGACGGCTGGCAGTGTTGTGCTGAAATCCTTCTGTGTTGTGTTGTGTTGTGTTTATAAGTGTGTGTGTGTGTGTGCATGCATATTTTCCCCTCCTGTCCTCTACAAATCACGGCAACAATAGAAAACTGAGACGGTTCCTCTAGTCAGGCGAGAGCCACTTACAAACACACCCCTCCCTCTTACCACATTTATAGATTAAAGGAAATCTTTAGCATTACGAACAACCTCTATTGTCTCTGTTTTGTCAGTGGGACACTGCAACAACAACAGCACCTAAATCCTAAAGGTGTACATAATACCCAAGAGCATAGCTATGTACGCACTCATGTTTACTCTGCATCTGGTGCTGCAATAAGTGCACACGTGACGTTCGACACAACCCATATCTATCCTATCGTTTCTTAGGAAGTACTGTGCTTTGATGTGTTTCCTCCCCCCCACAACCAGCTTTGATCCGAATTGAGGGGGCAAATGACCTAGCTGCGTTTTATGCCACTGATGGGTACACAGCCCATGCCTCAAGAGCAGGGTTCCATTCAGTGTAATATTGCCCCGCCAGAAATCTGGGGGCTGAAGGGATGCTATGCCGAGAAGTCTTTGCCATATTTCTACCACTGAAACACCACCACCAGGCTTGACTTTAGCTAGTCTTCCATACTGATTACTAACTGGGAGGGTTCACCTTTTGTTGTTTAGTCGATTAGTCGTGTCAGACTCTTCGTGACCCCATGGACCAGAGCACGCCAGGCACTCCTGTCTTCCACTACCTCCCGCAGTTTCGTCAAATTCATGAAGATTGCTTCTATAACACTGTCCAACCATCTCATCCTCTGTCATCCCCTTCTCCTTGTGCCCTCAATCTTACCAAACATCAGAGTATTTTCCAGAGTTCACCTAGTCCATTGTTATTTTTAGTTTCACAGGGTTCTGTACCTCTTTCCAACCAGAATGGTTTTCAAAGTGGTCCACGGTAAAAAAAACCCAAAACCCCAGAAAGCTGCCTTATACTGAGTCTGCAACCACAGCAGGCGCTGTGATTCTCCAGCAGTTTGACTTCACCCCCAAGAGGCACACTCCATTGTCTCTCAAGACAGACAGAAGCCGACAACTGAGTCTGCCAGCTGGTCTATCTAGTTCAGTATGATTTATACGGATTGGCATTGGCTCTCCAGTGTTTTGAAAAGGGTGTTTTTCCCAATCTTACCTGCAGGTGCTGGGAAGTGTGTGTATATGTTTACGTGTACATATATATATACACGTATATGTGTAGCTATCCCTATCCCCATCCCCATCTTCTTTGTTAAGCTCTCTGTTTTTTAAATGCTAGGCACTGTCAGTCACACAAAAACTTCCCTGACTCCTGGGTCTGTTCTCCCTGAGAAGTGGTGGTAGCAAAAGAGGGGTGGGTGGAATAGATGCACTTTAAAGCCCTTTCCCCCTTAGAGCCCAGTGGCTGCTCCTGCTGCTGCTGTTTTGGGTAGTCGGTTTACACACAAATGTGTATGTAGATGTTATCAGTGGTGCCTGCAACTCACTGGGACTGGTAAGTTGTTCAGGGTGTAAGTGGCGCTGAAGCCAATGGCAGGCAGAACCAAGTAATTCTAGATTTGTCCACATCCTCCTCTCTGCTGAGTTCTATAGGGTAATGCTGAAACTAAGGAGGAGGACGCTGAAAGCCAGGACCGCCCCCCCCCAGGCTTGTTTGCAAGAAAGGAAATGGCAAGGCAGGTAAGTTGGAGCTACCACCTTTTAAAAAAAATACTCATTCATTCAGTTATTAATGTCTATACCGCATCATGAAAAATAGCAGAGCAGTGTGCAATGATATAACATAAAACACCATTTATTTAAAAATACAGATACCGTTAACAGAACTGTCTAACCAAAAATAAAACTTATGCACCTGCAAACACCCGTAAGTAAAAAGTGAAGATATGCCAGCCTAATCTGTTGTTGGTCCCCACAGCATGGGACCAACAACACCAAATGTCCGACTTCTGGTTGAGGTCACCCAGGTCTCTGTAGCATGCAGGGGGCAACTAACAGTGCTCATTTGGATGAGTTCAGTGGTCAAGCTAAAATATAAGGGCTTGGGCAGTCTGTAAGGCATTCTACTAGTTCCAAATTGCTCAGGGCTTCATATATCAACACAAGAGTATTGAACCCAGCCTGGTAAGCTACGGGCCACCAGTGCAGAGGTTTTTAGCAGACGTGTAGTACGCTGTTGGCCACTTGCCTCCATCAGCAACCAAGCCGCTGCATTTGGCACCACCTGCAACTTCCAAGGGCAGCCCCACATAGAGAGCATTACAGTAATCCAGCAAGTAATGCACATTGTCAGTTTAAGGAGGGGAGGGGGGATAATTTTAAGACCATTAGAACCCAGAGTTTAAAATGACCTAATGGCACTGCTTAAGAGAGTTGAATTCTAGAGACTCTGGATAGGGAGAATGATATTAGCAACTCACATTAGTTTTTGTTTTTTTTTAAAGGCAGCTCGCAAGAGCAAATATAGAGATAGAAACAGAAACCAGAAATAGGGATATATACAAATATCAAAATGCCCATGTATATCTCCATGCATTATCATATATATATTTTAACAATAATAAAATTTCCTGAAATTTTGCTGTTACTTTTGAAGTCTGCAGCACAAGCTTATCTCACATTGGTCTTCTGGTGTTGAGTTATGGCGCTCTCTAATGTCTCGTAGAAGAATGGGGAGGAGGAGATTGGAAAGGAACAGATGTTTGTGTATAAGCCATTCCATGGGAATGGCAAATCTGATGGGATGCCATGGGTGTTTTGGGTACCAGAAACCAGCTGACGTTATATTACAGGGATAGCCAATATGATGCTCTCCATATGTTGGTGCATTTCAACTCCCATCAGCCCCAAGCAGCATAGCCAAATGGTCAGGGACCATGGGAGTTGTAGTCGATCAACATCTGGAAGGCACCTCATTGGCTGCCCCACCTTAGCAGTGGAGAAACACTTTCCCAAGACACCTGGTATTTCATATTCAAAAACCATCAGGCTTGAACAGATGAATGCCTTTGAATCCCACACTTGGGATTCTTCAGTTACTTCTCAAAACCTGAACATCAGAAGATAAGAGTCTGTTGGACTTGGTCAATGGCCCATCTAGTCCAGCATCCTGTTTTCGCAGTGAGTCACCAGATGCCTGTGGGACCTGATCACAACTTTACTCTGCCCACTTGTGATTCTCAGCAACTGTTGTCCAAAGCCATGATGCCTCTGACAGTAGATGCAGAATGTAGCCATTTTTGTCTCCCATGAATTGGCCCAACCCTCTTTGAAGCCATGCATGTTGACTGCCATCATACCCTCTTGAAAAGTCAGAATGTCAAAAGTGTAATTTCCCCATGAAATGTGACTTTTCAGCAGCGAGATCTATCACTATCTATTTTCTTCGTGTTTTAACTTGCTACCTTCATTTTGTGATTGTGCTTTATGTTATCATATTGAAAATTGTCTTTTAGTATTTCACCTCAGATTCGGACTGCATAAAGCGGGCTTGATGGATGCAGATTCAAAGGGAGTGCATGATATTGCAGGTATTCTTACCCATAATTCTATTGCATTTAAATATGTTGCACATTATTAGATGTTTTTAACATAAATCAGTGGCTAGCGTATTCACTGGGTAGCACAATACAGATCAGCAGAATATTTCTGCTTCTTTATAGTTCCGCATCCTACCTCAGAAGACCCCTGTCCACATAAAAAATGTTATTGTAGTAATAATTTTTTGTGACATTTATAGCTTAAAGACTTTGTGCAAATTTTTTTATTGACAAATCTACTATGAATCAACATATATGAACACAATAAAAATGCACAAGATATATGCATTATAGCGGAAGTTTTGTCAATAGGGCATCACATTGATCTGTGCTCTTTGGGGCTATTTGTGGAGCTGTAGGCATGCGTTTTGCCAAAGACTGCAAACGGTTGAACTGCCTCAGAATACAATTATACATGAAAAGGAAAAGCCTTGATTCCAGCTACTTGAATGCTCAGAAGTCCTGATTCTGACCAGTGTTGATGATCAACTTTAGCCCACCTAAGAGAATCAAGCATGTTAAGAACATAAGAACAGAAGAAGACATTGAAGAGCCCCTGCTGGCTCAGGTCAGTGGCCCATCTAGTCCAGCGGTGGAAGGAGTCCTGTCCAGAATGTCCTATAATAAATACTATTTACATTGGCCATCCGCAGCTCATACGCCGTGTGCACCCCAACCAAGAAGAGGACGATATGGAAGGGCACTGGGGAGCCATTAATACCGGTAGCGCTGGCTACCACACAAAAACAGCTGGTTAATGGCACAGGGGAGAGACCAGGAGCTCACCAAGACAGTAGCTAAGTTCCTCTATTTGATTTTTTTTGTCGCCAAAGTACGCTACAGGATCCTGCCCTTGCTGGAGACCCACAAATATGAAATAGATTGCTCACCTCTTCTTCCCTTTGGAAAATGACTGTACTGTTGAAATGGCGATCAGATTGCACTGGCCTATTTATTCTGAATGCTTGTATGTGATACCAATAAAGGTTTGATGGTGATCTAGTCCAGCATCCTATTCTCACAGAGGCCAAACAGATGCCTGTGGGAAACACACGAGCAGGACCTGAGCACAAGAGCACTCTCCTCTCTAACAACTGGTACCCAGACGCATTGCTACCACCCACTGTGGAAGCAGAGCATAGCAATCATGGCTCATATATCTGTAAGGCTGGAAGGGATACCAAATATTACCTGTGATTCCTGCATTGCACGGGGGTTGGACTGGAGGAGTCTTTGGGTCCCTTCCAAGTCGACAATTCTATGATAAGTTTGTCCAGTGTTTATCCACAGAGTGTCCAGTGTTCAGGACCCAGTGTGCAGGCACTTCCACACATTTAGAGAAGTTTGGGCTGACCTTTCTCAAAAAGCTCATCTCCACCCCACATGACAAATCACATTAGAAACTTTCAGCTTGAGCTGGTTGCAGAGTGAGGAGCACATAAGGCTTAGACATGCCTAACTACGCCAGACTGGAGATGTAGAGGACTTTGAAAATCAGTTTGCAATATGACGTGCGGGTGGGGGGATTGCTGCTTACAGGAGATGGTTTTTTAATTTTTTAAAAAACAAAATTTTAAATCCTACTATGCTGAAGCTCCAGATCATGCTCAGAATAGCCGTTTGGATTTTGATATATCTAAGTGATAGATGGTACTATTGCAAGAGTTCCATGTTCTACAGACTTCAGGGATCTGAATATGAAAGTTATATATGAAATATGAAAGCTTTATATATAAGTACCAGTTCATCCTTTGATCAGCTCTGTAAGCAGGGGGACCCCAGTTTCCAGTATTTCTCGTTTTAAAAGATCAGACAGACAGCGAAACACCTATAATAAAAGACCTCTATCTGAGACCCTGAAGATTGGCTGCTAGTCAAGAAAGACAATACTTGGCTAGATGGATGGATGGATAGTCTGACCTAGTATGTTCTTATTTGATAGGCTGAACCCTGTCCTGCTTCTTTCAGGTTCTGTGGCTAGACTTCTTCTGCAGATGCTTGTACGTACTGCAAGACAATGCAGTGCACTGATATGCAGGTTCTACAGTTCATGCTGCCACTTGTGCAAAAGGGTGTGCAGACTCTTGCATGCAGAACATATTTGGGTTAATTTCACTTTCATCATGCAGCACTCTAGTGCAAGATGCAAAACAGCTGAAGATTCCCCAGGGTGAAGGACACCTTTGGACACAACCCATTGTTTTTAATTAGCCAATTGATGAAGCTTTCTAGGTAAGAGAAATAGTGTGACTACTAATTTGGAGTTAGACACAAACTTTTCCCAGTTAACTCTTAAGCTAATCTACTCAGAATTTGGGCATGATGTTAAAACAGAGTTTGGCTCAAGAGTGCATATAAGTATTATGTGCAGTTGGAACTGGTACATTCCCTGTATAATAAAATATCTGAAGTTGCCATTGTTTGTGCATTAAAAACAGTAAGGCTAAGACATCTGAAAATTAGAATTCTATGTCAGACTGTGAATAGCCCACGAGCCCACAGTCTTTCATTAAAATCTGTTTGACATTTTTTGTTATGCGCAGAGAGCCAAAAGGATGCCAGAATGCTTGATATTTGTGATTACATCCTTCTGCTAATACAAGACGCTCAAAAAATTGTATTAAAACATTAGCTGCAAAAGGCTGAGCAGTGAAAATACAAATAAATAAATTAAACTTCTGGGTTCTGTGTGGTGTTTTGTTTTGTGTTTGTTTGTTTTTTTGCATTTAAAAGGGAAACAGACCACAATATGATCTACTGCATTTAATAATTCTGTAAGCAAAGAGTCACATTTTTAATTCTTCTTTCTCTAAACAGAAGTGCATGGATAAGGAATGTGTTAATTCTCACACACACCCTCCAAGGTGGGCGGGGGGGGGGATGTAAAGTGCAAATTTTTAATCGTTCCTTGGGAATCATGTAATGATCGCAAGTCACATGACCTGGTAGAAAAAGATATTATTTTGTCACAATAATGCAAGTAAATTATCTCACTGGCAACTCGCTTAAAGGTCACGGGGATCATCTGATGCAGAAGATGGAAATTTCTCCTGCCAAAACAATATTGACAGCTTATCAAGCAGGATGGAGAAAATACAATGATATAATAGAATGTAAGGTAAGATAACACTTGCTACTGGAGGCAGAAAATATGACATGGCATTTCAATTTTAAGGTTATGTGCAGGATGATATGGTATAGAAGCTCGGAGACAAAACAGTGTTACTTGCATGTGAATTTTATTGGTGCGAATGCAGCTACAGTATTTTAATGTACAGAGGGCTGATTATACGAATCTGATGGAAGGAAAGGGACTCTGCTCTATGGATTCATTTGCAAATAGATGACAGAACATGAAATGAGGGTGGATTTTATTCTTATCTTACCTCATTACGGCCAAATAAAAGCCAGGATCCAAAGGACCATGCGAGTGGTTCTGTGTACCCAGGAAGACTTTGGACTTTTGCAGTGTCAGCTTGCTGCAAATGGGTGTGTACACTTTTCAGAAATTATATGAGCATGTAGATGGGGGCGGGTGGGCGCGTGAGGGTGACAGCAGGTTCACACTTGCCTGACCTCCATGCATTCATTATAAAGCCTGAAGAACTCCTGAACATACAAGTGTAAGAAGAGAGGGGCTCTCTCCGCACTATCAGGGGCTCTGCTTTCCTGGTTGCACATGCAGGAGCTATTTGGGGAACAGTTGGCAGAGTGCATGCTTTGAGGTCGCAGGTTCAATCCCCATTACTTCCAAGCAGATGGATATCAAAAGGGTACAGACACAGTCAATGGAGAGGCCAGAGGCCAGGCACAGGTTATCAGGCAGACAAGATGAAAGGGTGAGAGGCAGGAAGTGTGGTCAGAGAGAAGCTGGGCTCAGAAACTAAGAGCATAAGGATGCAGCAGCCTGCTGGGTCAGGCCAATGGCCCACCTAGTCCAGCATCCTGTTCTCATAGTGGCCAACTAGATGCCTCTTTTGGGAAACCCAAGCATCAGAGCACTCTCTCTTCCTGTGGTTTCCTGCGACTGATATTCAGAAGCATTACTGCTTCTGACCTTGAAGAGCACAGCCATCATGGCTAATAGCTCCTATAGAATCATAGAGTTGGAATGTACCCCAATGGTCATCTGCTCCAACCACCAGCAATACAGGACCCTTTTGCCCAATCTGGGTCTCGAAACCCCAACCCTGAGATTAAGAGTCTCATGCTCTATCAACTGAGCTGCTCGTTCAAGATCCCTCTCCTCCATGAATGTGTCTAATTCTCTTTTAAAGCCGTCTAGGTTGGTGGCGGTCACTGCCTTCGGTGGGGGCAAGTTTTGTAGGTTGTGCTGTGTGAAGAAGTCCTTTCTTTCACCTGTCCTGGACATGACATGAAGATGGCATGGCAGACCACCAGTTATCTTCTGCAACTCATAGGGACCATGGCTGCAAATGTTTTCATAGGACATGGTGTGTCTGGATTGGGTTGTAGGACTCTAGATGACCGCATTAAAGCTGGGAGGTGAACCAACTTTTCTCAGGCTGGACCTGCAACTTAGAAGGAACCCTTCCCCCCAAAGGGCAGTGTGCCTGGTGTTCTGAAAACCAAGGGGCAATGTGCTGAAGCCCAGCTGCTAGAGACCCTGATTCCAAACCAACTCTGGCATTTTGCATAGAGTTCCCAAGTCCCAACTGGGCACTGACAAAACCCAGTCCAACAAATGCATGACTTGGCACCATCTCCCTGTCTTGTCTCTGCCCTCTTCAGCCAGCCAATTAGAGTGGAGTGTGGGGAAACATTGGACGATACTGCACAGTATATTTGTTTGAATAGGTGTTATCAGGGAGACACCCAAGTGGCAGGGGGAGAAGAGACACTTCAGAGGAGGGGAATGTCACTGGCAGCCATGTGTTCCCCATACATCTAGTTAGGGCCCTATATCTCCTGGAGCAAGATATCTTCCTGCCATGTGAAAGTATAGCAAGAACAGACCTTGTTGAAATTTTATTGGCACTGGATGGGAGAAAGCCAGCTTGGTGTTTGGCCAACGGTGCATTTAGGAGAGAAGAGGAGACATTAACTAGGGTGAATCTGCATTGATGATGTGAAAATCAGAAACACAAGTGTTCTGTTTCTTCAGCATGCCCACACATAAGGAGAAGGCAGAGAAAACCTTCTGACTCGTGAGATGTATGCTTGTCTGTCTCTCTTTACCCCCCCCCTCTCTCCCATCACCCCACCATGCCTGATAGAATTAAGAGTCTTCAATGCATGTTGTTTACCCAGCTGCTTCTGAACAATGCATTAAAAAGGGGGGGGGGGGGGAATGACAGCAATTTGCTTATTCAACTCTTGTCTACAGAGTTCCTTTTCTCCTCACCAGCTTTCTCTCCATGGCTCTCCCCACACCCAGTGCTGAACACAGTTGTGCTAGCTGGAGCTGATGGGAGTTGTAGTTGCCTTAAAGCATCTGGGGGGCACCAGGTTGGGGAAGGCGGATAGAGTCAATCTTCAAATGCATCATGAGTGCTCAAGAATTCAGCCGGTATAGAATACATTACATTTCAGCCGAAATCCATTTGGTTTGAGAAATCTGCTTTGCATCTGCAATGAAAGATTGTCCGGGAGAAAGAGAGACACTATTCACAGGCTCATTACGCAGGGGAAACCGCTTCTGTGGGTGTGTTTTAAACAACAACATAAAAACACACGCACCACAGTTTTGTGTCAAAAACCCATGCAATATAAACAAAGACACAGTACTTGAACTTAGCACTAAAATGCTGACGAATTTTCACGATGACTTTTAATAATAACAATAATAATATGTAATCACAAACCAATCTGGAAATGTGGAAAACTGAATTAACCATTAGAAACATGAGAGGCTGGGAGAAACCAAATCTGACAGGTTCACCCATTGCCACACACACACACACACACACACACACACACACACCCAGTATAAATACTTTCCTGAGGCTTCTTCCCAGTGTGGTGATTATTTATTGTACAACTCAGGTTGATGACCCTTGGCTATTCCTTCTGTTCCCCTCCTATAATATAATACCTGATGTGGGAAAATGGGGAAAAGCTGGGTTGATCTCTAAGGTGAAAGGAAATAATACATTGGATCATTGCTTTATGTGCTGAGGAGGGGGAGGGCAGGAGAGATGCATCACTATTTTTTCATGACATCCAGTTAATTGTGCTGTTTCCATGAATGGAGAAGAATACTCTGTTGTGTGTTTATGTACATAGCTCAGCTTCTTCCCCATAGCTTTTGAAATATATATCTGTGAGGTGCCATGCTCAAGTGGGGAAGGGTCGCATGGCATCCTTTTGTGTTTCCCTTTTAAGAGTCAGGTATGGCTAACCATTAAAATTATATCGTGGATTTTTGAGAGATCCGTCCCTTATTAAAGCTGAGAGCAGCTCAAAGGAGAAACATCAGTCCCTTTTCATGAAAGGAATACTTAGGAGATGACAAACAGCACTTCAGATTGAATCACGGTGAGGTGGGTCATCCGCAGCTTTTCAATGTAAAGAGGCATTTTTATATCTCGCTATACTGTTACGAGTTTTCCTCGGGGAGGAGAACATGCAGAGGAAGCTCAAGGCCTGCGTCTGTACTGGCTCCTGCTGAATTGGGTGAGAGAACCAACCTCCCCTCCCCTAATAATTTTGTCCCTTGGGGGGGCCCAAGATGGCTTAGCAGGTTGGAGACCAGTCCCTATATTAGGTACACCTCTTCAGAAAGCCCAAGCAGCCAGGGTCATCCAGGGTCCTGTAGGTTTGGGAGGCAAGAGCTACTAGGAAGGTTGCCTCCCTCTGTTTGGGCCCATGAAATAGGGACACGCTGTTCCATCATCATAATAACAAAAAGTCTTATTATTTATACCCCGCTCATCTGGCTGGGTTGCCCCTGCCACTCTGGGCTGCTTCCAGCATATATAAAAACATAATAACACATTAAACAAAAAACTTCCCTATACAGGGCTGCCTTCAGATGTCTTCTAAAGGTTGATTACTTATCTCATTGGCTCAGGGGTCAGATAACTCTATGCCCTCCAAAATTTCTCCCATGGGAGGGTGAGTTTGGAGCCTCTGATCCAAATCAGAGGGGAGGCCAAAGAGAAATGGAAGGGCATCAAAATGACTGAACCTGTAATTTGAACCCCGAAGTAGCTGTTGATCTACTTGGCCTGAGAACTTTGTGAAATCCCAAGACAAGGAGCCACGGAGGCAACTGCGCGGTGTGGGGCTTGTGCTTTTTCAGGCAGTTTACTTATTTGCTGCTGGGATCGTTCCTGCAAGTTTTGGCAGTCATTTGCTGTTGAGTTGTGCTTTTTGCATGTTTGTGGTGGTGGGAACTGTTTGATGGTTTTTAGAAATTGCTCAGAAAACTGTGTATCCTGCAGTAGCACAAGGGAAAGATTGAGCAGGGCTTTTGAGTAATGCAGCTCTAGTGCTGAGGCTTGCACCTGGGCTTAAAAATATTGGAAACACATTTGGGCTGCCAAATGTGGGAGACAGGGTAAACTGCTCTGGAATGTGGAACTGTGACTAAGATTGTGTACCACAGAGAAAGAAGAAGGCATGAAGAGATCTTGATGGACTGGAAGCTTGCTTGAAAAGAGAAAACTGTGGGTTAAAAGTTTAATTGTGTTTCATTATCTGTTTTTGATGATGTGCGTTCTAATGCCTTTGCTAACTTTTCTGTTAGTTTTCTACAGGGAAGCTGTATTATGCTGTTTGTTTGTACACCTGGGGACAGATGTCTTATTCTTTGCAGGGGGTGGGTAATGTCATGAGTTTGGGGGGGAAGTAGGCTGTGTGCAAGAGCCTTCTAACCCCTTGACCCAGCAAGTGTGAAAATATGAGCCAGGCTAGCTTCCTGTGTTGAGGTGATCGCCTAGGTGATGGGCCATTAAGAGAATAAAGGAAAGGGGGTACTGTGTGAGATGGCAAATGAGTGGGGGGCCCTCCGTCAACAGACAAAGCCATGGTTTGGAGTAGAGTGTTAGCAGTGATGTGACGTAGAAGGAAAGCTGCAAGCTGGAGGCAGTGGGAGAACAACATTTGAGAGCATTGTTTGATTTCTGTTTGAATCCAAGGCTGTGGTTATGGGAGAAACAAGACCCTTTTGGGGTGCTGATGCTGTGATCAGGTTGAATATATATATGTGTGTGTGTAAATCAACCATACATCATAAAGATACCACAGTCTCCACTGTGTCTCATTCCTAAAGGAAAAGTGAACCCTGAGGTGGCATGTGACAACATGTTGCACCTTGAAAGAAGAATTATGCAATTGAATGGGGTAATTTCTAGCACACACACACCCAAAAAACAAGGGTTGATCTCTGGGATGTTAATGGACTGGGGTCTACTTTTCAAACCTCTCCTGGTGCCAGGGACAGCAAGTATCACATCTCCAGTTTTTGACTAAAAGAAGCATTGCTTTGCCAAGATATAATTTGCGGAGACATATTTATGTGCAAAATAAAATACAAACAAACAGAACACTGAGGGTTTAACACTTGTTGGATCTGAACGTTCCAAAATGGGAATGGTCCAAGATACATATGTTGGAATATCCAAGATGTGGAGATATTTATCTGGCAGCCAAACTCACATTTTCAAAAGCAAGCGAGCCAGAACCTAAAAATAACACGACTGATTTAAGAGCAATTAAGAAGCAGCCATTCTCTCCATGGTGAAACAGAAAGGCTGTGGAAGTGGAGGTAGGGTGTGACTCCAGGCTGGCCCTGCCATACAAGGCTGCAGTGGCCCAACCCATAAAAGGGTTGGGACACCTGGATGGCACAGCAAACTTTCTGAAGTGTTGGCCTTCAGAATGTGGTTGCGAGGGGCGGAGAGACAGAGAGATGGGGACATTCCAGCTCTGTTGCAGGCAGCAAACTGTTTTATACATGCCCTCTGACTGCCCTCTACAGAGAAATATTTTCATGAGCCAAGAGTTCAAGTGTTATGCCAAGGGAAGAAGTATCATTCATTTATTGTAATTTTTTTAATGCTACTCTCTCTTCAAGGAGCTCAAAGTAGTGGTTTCTCACCTTTTTTTATTCCCGGCAAAAAGCCCACAAGGTGGGCTAGGCTGAGAGTTAGTGACTATCCCAGGCGAAGCAATCCTAAGTCCAAGAAGCTGGCATAAGTTACCTGTATCCATTCAGGAGTGGGAGACTTGGAGGGGCCTTGAAGTTGCCCATCAACCGTGACCACCTGGAAAAGAGATGGAGGTGGTTTTAGGGTAGCACAACCTGTTCGATTGCTCTGGGCGCCATGCTGCAGGGGGGGACGACGACTATGCTTTAGAATGGAGCATGAGAGGTGAGAGGGGGCACCGAATGTTAGCGTCGCACAAGATACTGCTGAAATCTGAGATCCCAGTGTCCACCACTGGAGGAAACTAAGCAGACACACAGGACTCCAGGACACAGTCTTCTCTGCTAGGCTGAGAGGCATTGTATTTCTGTTTATAGTAATTGTTTCTAATTTTGGTATTTGCACATATAAAGTAGCACATGTGAAATTTGTACTAATTCATGTCCTCTGCTACCCTTTTGGTGATGAGCATCCTGTCCGGAAGGCTCTCATTGGCTGGTTGAGCTGCTCAAAACCCTAAGAGGCCTTGCCTGCCGTTGGCTGAGCTCCTCAGTTCCCACAGCCGGGGAAAGGCAGGTGAGTTGCCACATGACAAGGTGAGCGGGCCTCTCTTATTGTGCCGTGATTGCTTAGTATTCTAGCTATCCTGGCTAAAGCCGGAGAAAACCTCTTGAAATTTGTTTCTGGTTTTTGTTGATGGGAATTTCCAGGCTGCCCCCGCCTTCTGACTAGGTTGAGCTTGCAAATACGAGCCCACGCAGAGTTCCAATTTCCTACTTTCTTTTCAAATAGCAGCCCTTCTTTCATTCCTTTGCTGCTGTTTTCTGCCCAGGTAGTGCAAAGCACTTACTTCTTTCCTATTCAGGGAAAGAAAGAAAGAAGGATTCCAAAGTCTTAGAAAGGGCAAACAATGGCCCTTGTTTATTTTTGCAACGTTTTAACTGGTTCACTGAGGAACTAAGCCTTGTTAAAGGGGATTTTACTCTGGGTCATCCAGAGTTTGAGGGGTTCTGCGAGAAAATAAAAGTGATTGGTTCTCTTCTCTCCACCCCACCCCCTTCTGCCTCAACAAAGGCTTTCTCCGCAGCAGTTAAGAGTGCTTAATCCAAAAACCTGGTCTTGCTGGACAGAACTAGTCAATAGGAAAATTGAATTATGAAAACAAGGGGGAAAGGGGATGGTGTGGGAATAGGCCCTATGCAAATATGACGTTGTAAAAAATATTTTTGAGGCTTTGGGATTCTGTGACACATTAGGAATGTAAGAAGATGCCTCCTGCTGAATCAGATCATTGGTTCATTTTGCTCAGTGTTGTCTACACTGAGTGGCAGCATCTCTCCAGGTCTCAGGCATGGATCTGTGCCCAGCCCTATCTGGAGATGCCAGTAGTCGGAGCCAAATCCTGTGCAGCCGAGACAGCCAATGTTGTGCCCTCAAAGTGTTTTGGACTGCAGCTCCCATCAGCCTACATCAAGTATGGCCAGTGATCAAGAATGATGTGAATTATAGTCCCTAGCATTTGGAGGACACCACATAGACTACCCCTGGAATACTGGATCCAGGTTGAACAATAGCTCCCAAAGTAGCAGCCCACTGATGCCTAAAATCAAAGAAAGCAAAAAGCACACTATGCAGGGTAAATTAATGCTGTATTTGTTTACCTGTGATTTAACCTCATTAAAGAATTTGAGTTCTTTGGTGCAGTGTGTTCTCTGAGAGTGTGGTACAATGTGGGAGGGACAACAGCTCAACAGCCTGGGTATTTTTCCAACTCTGGCTGTTCTTCTCTAAAAATCCAAACAACCCTAGCAGGTTGAAATCCTGATTTGCAGCCTTTCATCAACTAATAATCATCATTCAATGGTTTATATCCATCACTGTCAAAGAACTCATATCCTGAGCTATACTGAACCTCACCTAGCAGAAATCTAGAGAGGCACCTGACTGTGTTCAGCCCTAGTTATTGACTTGGGGTGTTTCCAGATAGGGGCATAATATTGCAAATGAGTTCCTGAAATATTGCAGTTGGGTTGTTGGTAGAGGTGTTGGAGAGTTCTGATGAAAATGGGAGTGTTGATTGCTAATGTTTGCTTATTCAGCCCATGTCTGCAAATCAATCCAGTGAATACGATCAAAATTCTCTGTTGTTGCTTTTCATTTGCAAGCAATACAAAACTGATTATGTTTACCCTCCCCTTTTGGTTTGCATTTCCTTTACATCAAAATGAATGGGGTGGAACATCAGAAGGACCACGTATTTTTTTGTTATCTGTGTAATTAATTAGATAACATACGTTATGTACTTTTGCAACAGAGGACAGTGAGATGAATAATGTAGTTTTGGGTGGAAGTTGAACTGCAGCAGAATGGAAACAGGGCTACCATTGACAGATACAGAACACAACAGAAAACTTTCTTACATCTCTAGTTGTTAGCAACAATTTTTCCCCAATCAGATTTATTCCAGAAAGACTAAATCTGGGGGAAATGGAGGGGGGAATGCAGAATAGGCTTTTAATGGCAACAATTTCATGTGGATGCTGCATACCCAGTAGCAACTCAGTGGTAGAAATTACTTATGTGTTAATTCAATTAATTTATATCCTGCCTTTCCTTCAAAAAGCTCTAGGTGGTTATGTGGTCTCCTCCTGGTATACACTGGTATACATAAGAAGCACTGATCCCACAATAAACACCAATAGAGAAGCGCCCCTCCCCCATGTTTCTTGCCAACGAGCTTTGTCAAATTCTTACATGGCATTAGATTTGGGGAGAAGACAAGTTTTTATGGAAAATCTGTTTCTCTCTTTCTGTCTCCTGGCATATTTTGACCTTTTTTGAATCGTTGCGGCCCAGAATTCAATAACGTAAACACTTTTGGGATACTGACAAATCAGAGATTATATTTCCATACATTTTATTTTCACCCACATCTGTGAATCTAATATTGACCTGGAGTTATCTGTGATAGAGAAGTTATTAATTTTGACAGATATAAGGGAGAAGCTCATATCCTCCCTTTTACAAACACCTAATATTAATACCATGGGATGTAAACGGGATCTCCAGAATGTCTTGGATACTGGGTGGGGTGGAATGATACCAAATCAAAATTTTGATAATGAAAAAAGGGGGCAGATTAATTTTGGAGGAAATGGATGAGACTGATAAAAATATATTTCTTATTAAGTATATGTGGGAGGGGAAATTTAAGCTTAAGCTCCCCACCACATTCTACAGTTGACTTAAAGCTTTTATCCACATGCATATTTATTTATTACATTTATTCATCATTTCTATTCCAGATGCCTCAAGGTGGCAAGCATACTTCCACCCCTGCCCCACCTGTTTGATCTTCGCAGCATCCTATCTGCGAGGCAGGTTAGAATGAGAGAAGTTAACTGGCCCACTGTTACCTAGTCTGTGTACACCTTATGCATTTAAAGCACACTCCCCACAAAATCGTAGAAGCTGTGGTAGTTTGTTGAGGGTGCTGGGAATGGTAGCTCTGTGAGAGGTGAACTACAGTTCCCAGGATTCTTTCAGGAGGGAAATGAGCTGTAAATGTATGGTAGGTTTCAAGACTGAGTGGTTGTCTCCACAACCTTGGTCTGGCACTCTAACCACTATGTCTCGCTTTAGCATGTCATGGGACAGAGTTCCAGACTAGAACCCTCCTGTCTAGTATACAGGCTTTGCACATGCATATAAAATTCACCGTCCTGGAGCATATAATCACCCCACTTCCATGTTTGAATCACTACAGGATGTACATACCACATGCACCATTGATATCTGACTACTCTGCTATGGTGAATTCTCACCTGCTCTGACATAGGGAGCTAAAATACGCATCCTTCTCTCATCAAGTGCAAAGGGTGTGCACGTACAGGGCCGGCTTACCCATAGGCGCTAGGGGTGCGGGGCACCAGGGTGCCGGGCTCTCAGGGGCACCAGGCCAAGAGTCCAGGGCCGAGATTTGTAGTTTGGGGATTGAAGAGCCAGGCCAGCCAACAGCCGCTGCTGAGAGGAGCAGAGCCTGTCGGAAAAGCTGCAGGCTTTTCTGCTGTTGGTGCTGAGGCAGCTGGCTGGCTCTGCTCTCCTGTGTGCCTGGGATTGGCAGGCTGCTAAATGGCATGGGGGAGAGTTGTGTGTCCACCACCCATATGGTTGGAGGGCATGCAGCTTCCCTCCCAAGTCTCTGCAGGGATTGCTCTCCCTCCACCCGCAGAAGCATGGGGGAGAGAGTTGCGTGCCCCCCCAAAAGCTCAACAGCTTTGGCCTCCCCCCCAAATGGGGGTGCTGGGCAGTTTCTTGCACCCCAGCACCGCATATGCTAAAGACGGCCCTGTCATGTGTGGGTTTGTGGACCTCACTGCTAGAGATGCTGAAGCAGAAAAACACTAGTGTTCATTTTTTTGTGCCGTTCCTAGAATGGAAGTCAATCCAACAAATGCTATTCACTGCTTTTGGTCTGCAAATGATTTCGCCCTATTTGCATTGTTTTTCTTTTGCACCGAAATGAATGGGGAGAAATAACATAAAGACAATGTAACTTTATTGTGTAAGTTACGTAGTTTTGCCACAGCGGACAGTTGGGCAGAAGATGAAATGTAGTGGAATGGAAACAGTGCTGCAGGGCACAATGGAAAACGGTGTCTTTTCCCATCCCTACTCGTCACCTGGTGAATTTGGGAAACAGGTTTGATCTGGTCAATAATAAGAGACAAGTGCTCATTCAAAAACTGTCTAAATGCTAATTCGTTTCAAAACATGAAATGGCACTGCAGATAAACAATCCATTTTGATGATATGGATACTACATTTTAAAATTCGTTGCAAATCAAACCACCAACCATTAACCCATCTAAACAGATATGTTAGTCAAAAATGTTTTGCACGTTACTGCATGTACTATGGGAGTGTGCACTTTACTCATTCATTTACTGCTATTATTATTGTTCCTGTTCCTGTGCTTACTAATAGTATTATACTCAGTTTGTGTCAATTCTCCAAAAGCTTTGGTTTATATACAGAGGGGTGTGTGTGAACATAGGTATGGTTTGTGAGGCATCTGTGAGTGAGGTTAGGGTTAGGATTGTCTCACTTGCTCCAGACATGTTCCTCCTGCAATGAGCAGGAAGGCCTGAATGGGGTTAACCCATACCATGCAGAATAATGGAAAGTCCTCAAAGCCCCAGCTCAGACTCTTACCTCAGAGTAAGCTCGGTGGCTCTTTCCCTTAGCCTCAGTGTGCTAGAAACCACAGGAGGGGATAGGGCTGTTGTGCTCAAATCCTGTTTGCAGGGTTCCCCCAGGCCACTGTGAGAACAGGATGCTGGACTTGGTGGGCCTGATCCACCAGATTCTTCTGATGTTCTTATAGAGGTGGAAGGGAAGCAATAGTCTGGTTACAATGGTAGTCAACAACTGTTGACTAGATTGCACTAATGCAGGCATAGGCAAACTTGGCCCTCCAGATGTTTTGGGACTACAACTCCCATCATCCCTGACCACTGGTCCTGTTAGCTAGGGATGATGGGAGTTGTAGTCCCAAAACATCTGGAGGGCTGAGTTTGCCTATGCCTGCACTAACACATTTGTCTTATGTTTTGATACATTCCGAAACCTTTCCTTGACGCTGACTAAAATCAGAGAAAGGGGAGAATCCCAGCTAACTGTAGGACAAGTTGATAGAATTTTTTGTTTCCTGAAAATGAAGTGTGTATGGGGGTGGGGGAACTAAACAGTTGTAATAATGTATCATTAGAATCTCCACTGTCTCCTCTGGTATTTAATAAAATATGTAAATGCCTTGTCTAATGAATGAGATAAATTCAGTTTAAAATTGTGTATTTTGTGTGTGTCTGCCTGTTTTCAAGAATAAAGGAAAGTTTAAACAAATACTTCCATCTATTTATCACCTGCTAGATTGCAGGCATCTTCCAGATCATAACAATGATCTTGTTTCGGTGTAATGTTAGTCTTGTGGGTATCTTTCTTTCCCTTTTTTTTACTCGCACGTTATGTTCCTTCGCTTCCATGGCGCTGCAGATAAAAATAGGAGCAAGGAAAAGAGACAGATGTCCCTTTGGTGATTTTAATAAGCTCTTCATTGCCCTTAAAGTCAGATGGAATTAATTCAAGAGTTTATGCCTTATTTTGGAGATGAGAAAGAGAGGTGGATAGCGAGAGACAGCGTGAAGCCGGCGAGAGAACCCAAGTGACAACTGATCATAAAGAAATATTGGCATCCATTGGAAGCGCCTGGTGGCTCAGGCCATGGCCTATCTAGGCCAGCCTGCTGTTCTCCTAGTGGCCAACTGGATGCAGGGCCTGAGCACAAGAGCATGCTCCCTTCCTGTGGTTTCCAGCAACAGGTATACTGAGGTATATTGCGTCCAGTATTGGAGGTAGTACATAATCATTGTACGGCTAGAAGCCATTGATAGCCTTATCCTTTTTGAATTCTGCTTTAAAGCCATCCACGTTGATGGCCATCACTGCCTCCTGTAACAATGCGCTGTGTGAAGAAGGACTTCCTTTTATCTGTCCTGAATCTTCCCAACATTCTTTCTTTCCTGGATTTCCATGAGTTCCAGGAGAGTGGGGACGGACGGACTGGACTTTTCTCTATTATCTATAGGTAGAATCTGTTCACAGCTTCTTGACAACAATCTATCCCACCTCGATCACCGATAACATCTGCAGGAGCATCGCTGGCTATTCCCTGGGTTGGCAAGGCTCATTACACACACACAGCTTTTAGTGTCATCGGCCTAGTCCTGTGGAACGCTCTGCCACTAGAGATTCAGCAGGTGCCTTCTGTGCCAACTTTTAGACGCCTGCTGAAAAACTTCCTATTCCGTCAGACCTTAGGCAGGCAATCAATAATGCATCTTTCCACAATGATTAATTGGCATCTGTTTTTAACTTTTTAATATGGTTTTTACTGTATGCTTTAATGTATTTTTTTGTTGTGAACTGCTTCAATATTTTAAAATGAAATAATGGTCTGCATTTTTAAAATAAATAAATAAATATGTGTTCATGGTATAAGGTTCAACAGGTGTACCGAGGTAGACTTTTGCGCAGCGGAGTTATCTTTTTTAGTCCAATTCAGGTGGTTTTTCTTCTTTCCCTGGACCCAACTGCAAATCCCTGGGATGGAAGGCACCCCTAGGCTTTCCAGAATTTCTCAGCACTGTGCCATTGAAAAGAAGGTGCCCCTGCAGGGACAGGCACCCTTACACCACACAGCCAGAGAAAATAAAGTTCCCTCTAGATCCGGAGCAAGGAACCTGTAGCCCACTAGCTGCTTTTGGGCTGCAACTTTCATGTACATATTTTGCATTTTTAGCACTCAGTGCTTGTTCCGATAGCCTTAATATAAGTCTGAAGGGGGGGTGAATTCTTGCAGAGAGGGGAAATTCTTAATGTGAGTGGAGGGAAATGTGGGTAGAAAAACACTGTCTGTGATGAGAGAATGGAGACCGCAGCGGGCGAGGTTGGCAGGAAGACACTACTCCCTGCCTTATCTTGAAGAGCTGCCATGAGGGCAAAAGGAAGAATAATAATATAAAACCTCAACTTAGAAATCTTTTGTTGTCGTAGCAAATGGTGGGTTATCTCTCCCCCAGTCTCCAACTAGCCTGGTGTGGCAACTGAGTGGTATCCAAACATAGCAAAATTATCCAGAAACTTGATGGTCCTGAGGGAGCACCATCACTTGGAGGGAGGTGAAGGCCTTGGTTTGTGGTATTTAAACAACAACAACAGCAGCAGCAGCAACTCCACTGCTCTTCACATATAAGCAGACATGCTCTGCTTGTAAGGCAGGGGTGGGGAGTGTTTCTGAAGCTCTACGATTATGGTCTGTTCCAGGCAACCTTCCGAGGGCCACATGGTAGTGGTGGGCAGGGCCAGAGGCAAAAGTAGGCACAGCAACAAAAGTGCTGTTATTGCCTTTGTGGTGTAGGCTAGCTTCCACATACTCTTTCACACCCCTCTCTCTCCTGCATCCAGAGAAGCCAGCAGCATTATCAGAGTACAAGGATGCGCCAGCCAAACAAACACATATGGGGTGTGAAGAAGGGCCGGTGAGGAGTCGTGTGGTGACCGGGGAAAAGCTCCAAGGTCCAGACAGATAAACCTGAAGGGCCCCCGGGCTTGAGGCCAAGCTCCTTTCTAAGTGTTCTGTCAAAGAAAGCCCCTGGATAGGTCCAAATGGGATTTTTAAGGTGTGTTTTTTTAAAGAAAATGCTTGAGTCATACTTCATCGGAACAGGCCTCAGGACAGTTTTAGTCAGGTTGGGGCTTAAGAGTGCTGTTTACAGCAGGGAGGTGTAAACTTTCCTTTGAATGGCTGTATTTTGTTAGTGTTGTGTTCATTTGCCTCTCTCACTCACACACACACACAAAATTCATTGCGAAAGAAGTACTGAGAGCAACTTTCCACCCTCTTTGTCGATAGAAATTCTGAGGCCTAGTACAGTAGTACCTCGGGTTAAGTACTTAATTCGTTCTGGAGGTCCGTTCTTAACCTGAAACTGTTCTTAACCTGAAGCACCACTTTAGCTAATGGGGCCTCCAGCTGCCGCCGCACCGCCGCACCACAATTTCTGTTCTCATCCTGAAGCAAAGTTCTTAACCCGAGGTTATATTTCTGGGTCTGTAACCTGAAGCGTATGTAACCTGAAGCGTATGTAACCCGAGGTACCACTGTATTTATTTTATCTTTATTTTGTAAAGTTTTGCTTGTAGAAACCCTCAGAGCGTTTTACAAAGGCCTAGTAAAGGCCTAGGAGTTTGCTGTGAGGGCTTAAAAAGCTGGCTCTCGACATGGGCCTGTGTCCTCAGCTTGTCCTCTCCTTGAGGAGGCACTCTGCCTCAGGATTTGTGGGATGTTTACTTTGGAAACAACAGTATTTGTTATTTAACAGAATTTAGAAACACTTTCCACCAGAGGCACCAAAATGATGTACAACAGTAGTAAAATGTTGTTGTCCCCCTCCCCCACCACTTCACCCTAAGGTCCCAGGGAGGGTTGCAACATTGAAACACAATATTAAAACAGTTAAAAACAACTTACAAACACAAAAAGCGTGGGTCCTAAATGTATTCACCTCAAAGTGTTTTAAAACCCCCCTGAAATCAATAGACTAAGGTGTAGTAAAATAATTCCTTGCAGAATTACAGCACTAAAACAATAAATTGTTATTTATTTTGTTATTTATTTATTCAGACTTGAACAGCTTGTTGCTGGCTATATCTTTGAGTTCAACTGCTGTATCATTCCTAATCATTTTGCAGGGTGGAGTTGTGCCGTCAACCAGACCTGAACCCAGTTCAGAAAGATCACTAGGACCACAGTGAGTACTTAAGTAACACAATTTTTATTGGTAAACTTAACATAGAGCCAGCTAGCCACGTCACAAACAAATCCCATTTGGTTCTATGGTGAGCCAATATAATATTTTATATATCTGTCAATTTCGGTTCTTTCCATTTTTCTTTTTATTCTGAAGCACAGTTCTCCACATTTCTACAGCATTTTGCAAGTTTGTTTTTTTAAAAATCCTCATAAAAATTCGCCTGCATTTTAGTGCAAATCCCCCCCTAATAAACACATTTTTGTGTGCAGCTTTGACTCATGTATACATTCTTTCAGGGATTGTACCTAATACAATGTATTTTTGTATTTTCTTTTCATGAACATGTTCATTTGTATGCACATATCCCCCTACTATAAGCATTTTTGTAAAATCATATGGTAGAAAACTGTGCTGCAAAATTTGAATAAGTGCACATTTTGAAGGATGGGTGTGTTTTGGTTCTTATATCCTTTCAGAAAGTGTGAATTTGCCTTTCAATGAGAACTTAATCAAATGCTACCTCCCTATCCTGCCCTGCATCCCTAATAGCCTGTGTTATTAAACTAGTGGGCTGGTGTGGACATGTGGGGAAAACTTACAGAACAGTACAGAAAAGCTGTTGTCAATTTGATCACTCCCACCTTCTCTCAGTATATTGGGTCTAAGTGCATTCTTGGAAAGAGGAGAGTGCACTGACCCCCTTAGCTAATTGCTATTCCATGAAGTTGTCTAATTTTTGAAAATGAGGTATCATTGCTATTTCCTACTATTTCCTACTAACAGGTGGCAGTGATTGTGGTAGCCTTTTAAAAATGCATTTATGTTCTAATTCCAGCATGGTCTAGCCGTAATGTCATTCCAGGGATTTAACCATTGTTCCCAATGGGCTTGAAGAAGGTGCTTCCTTTGAACCAGGTAGAGCCAATTCATGTGACCAAACATGACTACAACTTGCTCACAGAGAGTTCAGTGTGTGTCATACTTGTTCAGTGCAGTGCAATGCAATGGACATTGGATCATTGGATCATTACATTACTGCTTGGTCAAATGGATGTTAAACCTGCAATGAGGCATGTGAACAAAGTTCCTCATCTCAGTCTGACCTGAAAATCGTTTTGGCCATGTGATGACAAGCAAGCTGCTTTGCTATTCTGCAAGAAGCAATGTGCTTTGAGCTTGCTGAATATTGTCTTCTGCTGCGGTTGTATGAACGCACTGTAGGTTGAGCTAATTGCAAATGAAGCTTTATTCTTGATCATAGAATCATAGAATCGGAAGGGACCCCAAGGGTCATCTAGTTCCAATTCCTGCAATGCTGTTTAAAAACCTCCAATGTAGGAGAGTCCACTACCAACTGAGACCATAGAGTTGTACAGTTGGAAGGTACTCTAGTCCAGCCCTCTGCAATACAGGAATCATAGCTCAAGCATCCTTGACATATGATGAGGTCTGGGAGCCTGTACAGAGCAGAAACTAACTCTTCCAGCCAGCCCACACCTCTAAGTCACTCTTCAATGGGCCACATCCCAGGTGTTTAGTTGATAACACATGCATGACACACATCTATTCCAAGTTATCCGAAATGGTCCAAAACGGTAAGGTACAACTGCACTTCTTATCGCTTTGCTCCTGAAGGCTTTTAGGGGTGGGGAGTTATTCTCCCCCCGCTTCCCATACCAATCTTAAATCCTAATCATTTTTATACTTGTCATCATTCCCCTCCCCACCTCTATTGTAGAGTCCTCCCTTTGTAGCCATTTCTTTCACTGGAGTAATCTCTTCCCACTCTCGTATAATCTTTGTTGATTCCCTCCCTTCTTTTTAGTTGTTCTGCTGTCATCTTTTCCCCCCACATGGCTGTCTAGAGCCATATACAGCAGCACACAAAGGTGTGGCTCCATCATTGATTTATACAGAGGCATGCATATATTAAATTCTGGTCCCCTTTGTGATGTCCACCTGTTTTATTGTCAGATAGATGACTGAGGAATATCCTGCATATGGTATCATCAGCATTATGATCAGAAAAACAACACCTACAAAATCTATTATTCATTAAGTGTAACCAATATATAATTTAAAACAGTGGGTTTTGTCAAATAATGTTAGGTCAGCATAATTTTCTGCCTATTACTAATATCTATAACATCTTTGCCTTAGTCAGCTCTATTTAAATATGCAATCATTTACAGCTTTTGACTATATTGTGTTCCACTCCCAATTTCCAATATTCAACTACTACAAATTTTATGCTGACATCAATAGCAAACTATTAAAGACAGTATTTCATTATTGGTTTTTCATCCCAAAAGTTATTTACAATTATATACTAAGCACTAATATTAAAGGAAACCATTTAAATGAGGTGCTATCTGCTTTAACAATATGTCTGTCACAGAATGAGATTGTGTTTAAAGATTTTATCAAGAAATGGTTGTTTGCTGAGGTTATGTTTTGTCCATGAAATATGCATTTCATATCTCTTTCATTTCATTAACATAATTTAATTTGTGCTTTGCATTTTGTGCATAATACATATTTGATTTACAAAACAAATATTTCCATTAGAAAATGAATTTCATGCAGGCAAAAAGCAGAACCAAATGATGTATTGAAGGAAAATAAGAAGAAATGAAATGCATTTTCTCAGTCTATTAAAAAATCTATGGCATTGACAGAAAGTGCACTTAGTGCTACATTTAAAAAATAGCACATATGTCAATGTATTAACAAATAGAATTGGAAATACAAATATTTCCCTATATCAAGCCAAGAATCTCTTTATTTTAATTGAGTTGATTTAAAAGCCCCCAACTACAATTTAATTTTTATTTCATCATGTGGTGCAGTGGCTGATGCCATTACATCTGTGCAGGGCTGGCAGTCAATATGCAAAGAAATTTTACCTTTTTAAAAAGTTACCATTGACAAAAGCAACACATAATGTAATGGCCTGAAAATGTGAAATTATTATTTTGCTGATTGCCTCTGAATGTTAGCATAAGTGGGTAGGGAGGAAAGCAACTTTAAAGGCAGGATGAAAGAACTCATGAAAGGTTATTCTGAGTCGTGACCAGCTGACCCCCACCCAAATCCCAAAAGAATAGTATCATGGATTTACAAAAACTGCCTGTGTTCAGCAGTTGCATAGGTGTAAGGGAGAAGAGTCTGGCCTTTTTATGATACTTTCTCTAATATACTTGTGTTTATTTTCCCTCTCACCAACACACATATGTAATCCAGGTTCACACATGTGTGTACAACCTATTCTTTATTTAGCATGATGAGACAGGCTCAGCTGACTGTGTGAACTGACTCTGTCAGAAAGCATTGAGTGTTATGTGAATAGTAATCACAGGGAGAACACTTTATACAGAGTCAGACCATTGGAGTTGTTTCCACTGTATTCATTTCCACTAGCTGAAAGCAGCTCCCCAGGGTTTCAGGCTGTGAACACCCTGTGAAAACATCCATCCTGTCATATCTTAGGAACTGCTTTGTATGGATGTGTTTCCTCCACTAAACCCGTTTCGATCCGAATTGAGAAAAAAGAATGGTCCCGCTGCATCTTAAACTGGTAGTGTGTATACAGTCTCAAGGGGAGAGGGGTTCCCAGCCCTACATGGAGAGGGCAAGGAGTGAAACTGGGGCCTTTGCTTGTAAAGGATTTGCCCTATCGACTTTCATGTGTTGCTGGCGGACCTGAGCGGAAACCTCCGGCTCAGGGTCCGCCAGCAAGGTTCAGTCTGCCAGGGGACTCCTGACTGGCTGGTACAAAAACTGGGGATTCAGAGGGCAACCCTGCCCTGTCCTGTGGCCAGCTGGGATGGATTTTAATGGCTGGCTGGCCCATATGTCCAGGCTGCCCTGGGATGGCAGCAGACCTGCGAGGGGTCGTAACTGCTGCCCACTACCGAAGAGGGTAAGCAGCCATCCCCAGGCAACCTGGAGGCATGGGGCCAGCCAGCTGTTAAAATCCACCCCTATCCACAGTAGCCAGGATAGGGCCAATGGGTGCAACCACTGCACCTGGAACACTGATTTCTCTCCCTCAAAATAACTTTATTCATCTAAAGCATTTTTATCCTGCTCTTCAGCCAGAGAAGAACCCCTGGAGTGGCTTACAAATGTCAGTGTTAAGACAATATCTGCCCTCAGGCTTGCAATCTGAAAGGCATGGGGAAAAAAGTTAGAAAAATTGTGATAGGATAACCTCAAATTAAAGAATGGCACCTTGCCTTTAGGACAGGAAAGCACCTGTTGTTTAAAACCATTGGCAGCAGGACCCCCCCCCCCCAAAAAAAGGTGGTAGTACACTGAATTCCAATCATCCAGCTCTCTCTGATGAAAATTCTCTATGCCTCTGAGTGGATTTTTAAAGATAAGTAAGTGTTGCCCTTCTAAGGCTAAAATGATCTAAATTTGCCTTTAACCTGGATGGACGGCCAATGGCAGTTCTTTACTCAAATAAGCTCTTTGTAATTTCTCAGCTTCTGATGCTAACCAAACATAACTAAAATTCACATAGGGCCCATTCACACATACCTCTAAAACCAAATTGTGGCTAAGCGTGCATGTTTAAGCATGCAGAAGCTAACAGAAAACAATGTGGCTGCTTTGCTCTGCCAGTCCTGCTTGCTACCATGCAAGCAGATCTAACCCAACCTAACTCGTCTTTGCACTGTGCCCAAACACGGGCTCATGGCTTGCCTCCCATGGACAAACCACAAGTGGTAAGCAAAGAACAAACCTTTGCTGCAGCTTGTGATTTATCTGGAGCGAAACAAACTACTACAGGTTGGTTGGCAGTGAGTTCAGGACAAAGTATTTATTTGTGAAACATGGAATCAATTTAGGGAATTTGGTGCCTCAAGGTGTGATGATGCCCACTGGCTTGCAGGCTTCCCATTGGGGCATTTGATTGGCCACTGCAAGACCAGGATGCTGGCCTAGATGGGCCACTGGTCTGATTCAGCAGGGTTGTTCTTATTTTTTTATGGCTTGAATGGCCTCAGAGGGGGAGTTAGACAAATTCATGGGGGAGAATAGGATTATCAACAGCTTTTATCCATGAGAAATAAAGTACATATCTAGGTTCAGAGGCACACTGCCTTTACTGGGAATGGGGTAAAATGGTAAAGGCGCTGTGGGCTTCTTCGTCTTCTCCATCATCATCATTTTATTTGTATGCTGCCTTTCCCCCAAAAGAATCATGCTGAAAGTAGCTTACAACAAAGAAAACAGGTATGCATCTTAAACCATTGCACAAACAGTTTCATAGTAACATAATAAAACAATATCAAATATAACAACATGTAAAAGCCCCACAACATCTCAGTGCAATAAATATAACAAGATTATATTAACAACTCCTGGCAGTAGCCAAAACAGTAAGGGAGCTTGACAGCTTCACCTGGGTCCTGGAAACCCCTCTCTCTCATGATGTTCACAATCTCCTGCAGCAGTTTCTTATAAGGCTTCTAAAAACAGTGGGAGGAGAAGCTGGAAACACATCACCTCCGTAATGTTGCTTTGGTTGGCTACGAATGGAAAGGAGACATAGTGGATCCAACAGAGATCTTATATGACATGGTATAGAGCTTCTTGCAACTACTAGGACAGATTGAGGAGGGGCAGAGCAAGGCATCCCCCCCAAAAAAGGCATCATGGTTGGGATGTTCTGGGTAGCCCATTTAGCAATCCAATGAAGCCAACACGTTCAGATTTAAGTTGACTCCAGATCTGCTAAGGAAGATGTAAGCTTTGGTTTTATTAGTGTAAGTAATCAGGCAATAGAACAGGGCTGTCACCATTGTAGTGTTTTGTGATGTTTTCAAATATTTGTTAACCTAATCTGGCTTCTACTGTATATGCATCTCTCACAGTTCCAGGAGAAGCAGTGAAGTGCAGCTTCACCATTTAAAGGTGAAAGAATAAGTGAAGAGTGAAGAAGCGAATACTTTCACTGCAGTTATTATCCCAAGTACTTTTCATGAAAAGTGGTGGTATTAGTATCAGATTATTCACAGTACCCCAGCTAAGATAAGATCACTAGGACCTCTGCTATATTTAAGGCTAATTAAATATTGTAGAAGTGCAGATCTGACAGCGACAGAATGAGGCTAGGAGAAGGAACAAAGGCAGAGGAAATGGGAAGCAAAATAGTGGGGCTGAGACACTTGTAAGAATAAAGGCTGGTGTTTTTGCTGGATCAAAGTCAGGATTCCAGAAGGGAGTAACTGCAAGCTAGTTCACCCCAGATCCCGCACCAAACTAGGCTGCAGGCTGCTGTTCAGCAAATAACATCGTTCAGCTATATTTGTAATGACATTATATCCTTTAAGACTTCTTGGGGAAGGGCTACAGTTTGGTGGTAGAGGATATGTGTTACATACAAAAGTGCCCAGGTTTAACCCCAGTCATCTCCAGGAAGGAATGGGAAAGACTCTGTTGAAGGCAGTAAAGCTTCTGAATACCAGTTGCTGGAAACCGCAGGAGAGTGCTGTTGTGCTTGGGTCCTTCTTGTGGGTGTTCCACAGGCATCCCAGACTCCCTGCTCTCGAACTCTGGAACTCCCTCCCTGGAGAAGCTAGACCGGCTTCCTCCTTCTTGTCCTTCTGCCGGCAGGTGATGACCTCCTTGTTTGAACAAGCTTTTGGGAACTGACTGCTTTTAATGAACTGGCTGGTGCTGTGCTGTTTTTATTGCAATTATTTGTATGCTTTAAACATATATTTATATAGTTTTGATTCTATTAATGTTTTATTTATTTTTAATTGTTGTTTTTTATTTTCGCAATTCTTGTTTTCTCTGTAAGCCATCTTGAGCTCCATCAGGGAAAAAGGAGGGGTATATCATCAACATCACGTTGACCACTGTGAGAAAAGGATGCTGAACTAGATAGACCACTGGCCTATGTTCTTAAATCCTGGAGAGTTGATATCTGTTGATGTAGACAATACTGACAAATGAACCAATGGTCTTACTTAATACAAGGCAGCTTCCTAAGCTGATTGTACTAACCTGTCTCAGGTGGTAGACTGCTCTTCTGATTGGTGCACCAATTCTACCCAGATATTAAGTGTCATATTGGATGATCAAAATTCAACTGTTCGGACTAGCATGTCATAGCAGTTTGAGCACTGCTGAGCTGAAATTGCTCTTGCACATTCACTCTTTGCCAGTCCTCTGGGATTTGAGTTTATGTTGGGCCAATTTTCTCTTGGCATTGCCCCATTCTCACAGGTTTCCTTTCAGTGCAGAACTAGCTAGCTCTAATAAATTGCCCTGGAAGGGGAGCTTCAGTTAGATTCTGAAAAATACACAACTCTCAACTCGTAAACTAAATTATGACATTTATGCCAGCATAAATCAGGAGTAACTTCATGGGTGGAACCTCAGTGGGGCAATGAATTCAACATCACAAAAGAGGTCCATAAAGCAGTCAAGAATATGGCACTCTTAGATACCATGCAATTACTACAAATGTGTACCCTATAAGCCTTCTCTAAGACAAGCAAGGACTCTTCAGTTGGTTCCCAAGTCCATGCTTTTTTTAATTTCAAAATGACAGTTGTAGAATGAACTTATACTTCAAACACTGTGGGCTAGATTTTTTAAAAAAGTCACTGGAGGCCAATCGTGTTCTTCAGCAAGAGCGTGTGCAAGAGTCCACACAGTTCATATAATTTATTTTATTCGCTTTTATGCTATTACAGACATCTGGATAATGACTTTTGTGTGTTTACTATTTTGCTTCTTTGGTGCTGGTCATTAAAGATTGATTGATAGATTGAGAGTTTACATACAGTTCTGTAATAAGCAGGTTGCATATCAATTATTGTGCATCAACTTGCCTCAACCTTTCTGTACAAGTGGAAGAATGGCATCACACAGTTGTATCACAAATTGCATGAGGAAACAGTTCTCCAATGAGCAAAATATGCCTTCTGCATTTGGAAGGGAACCTTTGGATTCAACTTATTCCAATTTTAATTTAAAGTATTGTTCATAAAATCATAGAATAGTGGGGTTGAAGGGAACCTGAGGGTCATCAATTCCAGTCTCATGCAATGCAGGAATCTCAACTTGCGCATTCATAGCAGATGACCATTCAATCTCTGCTTCAAAGCCTCCAAGGAAGAAGAGTCCAGCACCTCTCATAGGAGATAGCTCTTACTGTCAGAAAGTTCTTCCTGATGTTTAGTTGGCAATTCCTTTCTTGTGACGACTCTATTGGCTCAGGTCCTAGCCTCTGGAGCTGGAGAAAACAAGCTTGCTCCATCCTCCATGTGATAGCCTTTTAGATATTTGAAGATGGCCATCATATCTCCTCTCACTATCCTCTTACCAGGATAAACATACCCAGTTTCCTCAACCATTCCTCATATGACTTGGTTTCCAGACCCTTTGCCATATTGGTCACACTCCTCTGCCCTTCACCTTGTGTTCTGCTCCCATGTTTTGCTAGAGGAACCTTGGGAAATTACTACTCTTAATTTCTCTGTCTCAATTAGGGTGGTGGTGGTGTGGTGTAGTGTAGAGGAGCAGTGCACAATATCAGGGATACCTTATTATCACTGTAATAATCAGTGTAATAAACTTGAAGAAAACCCGCAGCTTTAGGGTACATTTCCCCCACATGGTTTATAGATGGGCCAGAGGAAACCAGAAAAAATGACAGTGTGAACAAGGCCAAAAATAAATTGCCCTTAGTCAACCTTGAGGAGAAGGTAGTTATATCATGATTTGGTTTTAAATTTTTTTACACTGAACTGCTGTATCTAAGGCAAAAGCAATTTCTATCTTCTTATTCGGTTGTTGAAATTAGAATGTCAGAGATGGTCTAAAATTATTTTTATTTTGAATGAGGAACAGAGTAGGGGTGGGAGGGAAAAATCTGTCTAAAACATTTCAACAGTTAAGGGGGGGGGGAATGCAAGTGCCTGCACACATACAGTGATCTAAGGAAAGTCACCAGTTGCTGTTGTGTGAGGTATAAAAATAAACCCTTGTCTCCTGTTACTTTTACATCTACTGACAAGTGCCTGTATTAGCATTAAGTGAAAATGCAGATGAAGTGTAATGCCCTTTTTTATTTAGCATTACCTGAAATATTAATGTTTGTGGTAGATGCTAGAACTATTTGCAGGGGTTTTGGAACTGGGAAAGAAGACATGGCATGAGGCTGGCTAGCAGGCAGTTCTGCTTACATGACATCTTTATCCCCATCCCACCCAAAAGAGAATGTAGTGTGAAAGTTCCCTTTAAGACAGCACCCTCACTGGCAAACAAAATGAGCTACTTCCAGGGTGGCTACAGCTGCATACACACCACATATTTAAATCACATTTTCCCTCCCCAAAGAATCCTAGGGGTTTGCTTTAAATGTATGGTGTGTACTGCAATTAACAAGCAATACAGAGCAGCTGATGGTGGCTTATCTAACAGGCTGGGGAAAGAAGGAAGGGCCTTCCATTTCAATAATGAAATCCTGCATCCTCTTACAGGCAAGAATGTGGATTGAAGGAGGCTTGTGGGAGATAAACAGAGCTCAGATCTGATGGGTCTTCCCCAGTCATCAGGAACAACTAAGGCAGCCATTATCCAACGAGAGGAAGCTGAGGTGTAAGTGTTTTCTTCCCTTCCAGGTACTTTGTTTTGGTGAACTTCCCCTGGGGCAGAGTGACAAAACTACCCAACTCAGTATTTTTTGTTCTTATATCCCTCTTTCCTTTCTGTATAAACCTCTGCAGAGGCCTTGGGCTGTGGTACCACAGAAAATGCTATTGCTATCCATGTGTGATATAATAGCTTTGTGGTGTAAATAAAAGGATACCCAAGGATCGTCTCTCTGGCCTGTGCTGCATAACATGATGCAACTATCCACTCTCTTTTAAGTGTATGCACGGCTGCAGATTTCCATTCTCTCTCTGCAAAAGTGACCATACATACAAGCAGTGCTTTCTTTTTCGGGGGGGGGGGCAAAGGGGTACGCATACCCCTAATCATTTTGTGAATCTAAGTTCGGCCTCATTGAGGGGCAGTATTTCAATATTAGTAGGAAAATGAGAATACCCCTAAACTATTTATTTATTTATTTAGAAAAAAAGCACTGCATACGAGTAATGTTCATGCTTAAATTTATTATAAATGGGCTGCAGAACTATGGGATCTTCCTTTCTGTCTCCCCATCCAGTGAGGAAGGGAGAAGAATTGAGACCACTTTTTGGTGTTGTAGTGTAGTGCTCATGTTTTTCAAGCCATGAAAGCATTGTTTTTTATTTTATTAATTTATGACACACCTTTCACTTAAATCTCAAAGCAGTTTACAACCACACAGTGAAAACAACTAAAACAGGCTTTAAAGCAATACAAATAAATACTCCTGATCAGTGTCTGTCCCCACCCCCCCCCGGTGCGTCACTCTTTAGCTGAATTCTAATGCCACCACTTGGAGAGAAGAGCTTTAGAAGGGTTATCAGTGGGGAGATGGAGCATTAACTGTGAGAAATGGTCTCTTTGCATCTTGGGGCAGATCCATGTTTGGAAAACGCACACATGTCTACCAGTGTTACATCTACTTTGGCTTTTATTAGCTGCTCCAATAGGGGCAGGTTTTGCAGGTGAAAAATGATGGAGAATTTTTCAGAGCTGTTAAATGCATCTGGTTCCAAAAGCATTTGCTGTTCTGAAATTCCGCTGTTAAGACATCTGCCTGTCAGCTGATCCTTGTGTACATATCTCATTTATAATGTGATTTTAAAATACTGAGCTATGTATTCCTTCTAAATGCAGCACGTGAGTGTTGTGGAATAGAAAACTGAAATGTGCTGATACAGGGAACTCACCTTGTTTGTTAGCAGGGATATTGGAAAAAATCCATCTCCTCTAGCAGGACAATCTCATCATATTAAAAGTTATGGATTTCTTGCTTAAGCATTCCACATGAGACACAGGACTGTAGGAATTCTGCTTCTGATTATTGAGAGAGAGAAAGAGCTAACAAAACACACTCAGAGAGAATTTAACGTCTCTTTAACATTTCTGCCTTCCTATGGAAGTTCTTCAATTATACTGATGGATCAGTTTAGTAACTCAGTTCCGGTTACTTGTTTAGGAAAGAGGGCTCATTGCTATGCAATACTGTGTATGGGTGACACTGAAGTGAGCAGAACAGCCTTAAGTTTACAACATAAGCTGACATTGGTTCCAATGTACTAAGGACAAAATGTTCAGTTAAAAATTCCAGTGTGAAGCCTCATTACATCAAGCTGGGCCCACTTTCTCCCATCAAATCCCCCTTCCAAATTTTGAATACCCACATATTCTGTGAATTGGCTTTATGCCTCAGACATGATCCACAACCACAAAAAAAGGCTACGTATCTGTTAACTGCTTCCATTTGCTCCATATTTGTCCCATGTTACCCTCACCACTCTCCTAGGAACAGAGGAAGCTGCTTTATACTGTGTCAGACCAGTGGCCAATATAGTTCAGCATTGTCTACGCACTGACTGACAGTGGCTCTCCGTGATTTGTTTGTTTGTTGCATTTATATCCCATCATTTTCTTTCAAGGAGCCCCAAAGGTTCTCCCTCTCATCATTTAATATCCACAAGAGCCCTGTGGAGGTAGGGTAGGCTGAGAGGCAGTGACTGGCCCCTAAGGTCACCCAATGAGCTTCATGCCCAAGTGGGTATTTGAATCCTGGTCTCCCAGGTACTAGTCCGGCTGACTAACCACTGCACCATGCAGGCTCAGGAGTGGTTTCAGGCAGGAGATGCCAAGAAGATGAACCTGGGGGCTTTTGTACGCAAAGCATGGACTCTACTGTAAGCCATAGCCCTTCCTCTCTTCCTTCCTCTCCCTTTGCCAGTGTTAAAATTATAAGATGCTTGTGTTGCGGCTCTGCCTTTCTTGCCAATGTGCGTTGATTGTCCTGCACGTTATTACTTATTACAGTATTTATTTATATTTAAAATATTTCCAGACTGTCTTTCATCCACATGGTATACAGTGAGCATCAATAAAACTATTCATGCTGTATGCCAATCCAACAAAAGACTGGAGCATCAGCATTCAGTAGTTATTATTTATATTATTATCAGGGAGAAAAAATCCTGTTACGTGAGGACACTGCTTGAGGAAAATTTCCCACCCTTTAGCTTCTATGGTCAAACTGGATAAGATGCAATACCAGTCTCACAATTTTTTTAAAGTTTTATTTTAATGAAATGAAGTTGTGAACTTGATCAGATCTTGAGGAGGGGGAGGGGGTGTTTTTAAACCTTTTCTCTGTAGCCATTTTTCCGATCAAAGTTACTACCCCCAACAACTTGCTGGATTACTCTCTCAGTCTCACCTATGTCGCAGGGTTGTTGTGGCAGTGAAATGGGGCAGGGCTGGGGGGCGGGGTCAGTAATTATCTGTGTTGCTTTTTGTTCCTTCGAAAAAAGTTGGGTGATAAGAATAGTTAATAAGAAATCCATGTTTGAAGTGTTTCATGTTCATTGTCTAGCTATAATTCTTACAACAACCCTCTAAGGCAGCCTTTCTCAACCTTGGGCCTCTGGAATTTGTTGGACTACTACTACTACTACTACTACTACTATTATTATTATTATTATTATTATTATTATTATTATTATTATTATTATTTATTACTCACTGTTCACTCTAAGGTCTAAAGGTGGGTTACAACAATAAAAACAACACTAATAAAGTTTAAAGACTTAAAATTATTAATATAGTCACATCGGTTTGATTTTTTTAAAAAAATGTCCTCATGAACATTTATCAGTGTTTAATCTGAATTTACATATGTTTGCATGAATTTTTGCCTAATATACTTTTTTTTTCAAAACAGTGTGTGTGTATATATATATATGTGGGAACACTAATTGAAGGGAGGGGAATAGAGAACACCATTGCACACTTGCTTGAAAACATCCCCAATTGTGTGTACAGGCAACATGGATCATAGCTGCCATTTTTGACAATGGTGTACAGTTGCAAACCATTGTATACAAAAGCGTACTGTGAAGAAACCCAACCCCTGTGCGTTTCAGTTGCTATTTGTGTACATAGCCTAACTGTGTGTAAAATCACTGCTTAATTCCTTTAAAAAAAGGAGAAGATGCCAGATAACAAATAACAGTTTGGTCTCTGGCCTGGGAGCACTTCCTCTGAATCCAAGGTATATGGTAGCAGTTGTGGTTATTTACTGATGATAAAAAGGCAGTGTGTATATGCTTAAACACAGTCTGTCTTTAAATATTTCAGGACCTGGCACTGAAGGCTTATTCTGCAACAAAAAGTAGCTAAGCCAGGGTTCCGTTTGAGCCTTGTATAAGCATGGTAATGGGGAAGAGGAAGAAAGTGCCCCAATGAGGATTCTGTGCTTGTGATATTCTTTGAGAATCAGAGCTTGAGATATTGTGCCAGCCCTTTGCATCTATCACACCCTGAGTTATAAAGTGGCTAAGATTTGTCTATTAAGAGACATTTTAACAAGTTTATAGGTATCCCTGCTTTACCTAATGATCCTTGCTTATGTGCGCACCCAGATTTATAGTCCTAACACTATAAAAAACTTCAGAATTCTTTGACCCTGTAAACACAAAATTCATGTATCTCACCCTGGGACAAATGCATTCTTTTTAAAAAGCAGCATATGGGCAGCCTTGGACTGATGTTAGTTTATTGTCACTGCTTGATAACGTTTAATGGAAAAGATACAAGAGTGCCAAAGAATTTTAATTATTTTTGTGATAAAGTTATATGTTCGGCCTTGAAAAAGTGAAGATAATGCAGGAATTCATTATTATTCCCAGTGTGTTTAAACAGACGACACAGAATGCAAACAAAAGCAGATGAAATTTGAAAAGTATTATCAATATTGCAGATAGCAGATGCCCTTTCCAATCAGAACAAGAATATCTTCTATAGCAACTTTATGGTTGAGTAGTTTATTCATTTCTATTAGAAGGTTGTACGTTTCTAAAATATGTAGATGATATCTAGGAAACCAACCAACCAGTAGGGTCATTTTGCTTGTTTCCCTAAATTTATTATTTTCACTTTTGCAGGCTTGATCTGAGGTGCATTAACATGGGAGTGAAATCTCGGTGTGTTAGAATTCTATCTTATATATTTGACCTTTCATGTGTTCCACCATGGTTCTGGGAAGGAAAGAGAAGGAGGTGTTTTACAGTTAACAGTGCTAACAGTTAAAATGGTAAGTGACAGGGTTTTGTTTTCTGTATGGGCTTTAAAATATTTTGAAGCTAAGATAATACTGTAACAGTGTTTTTATGTTGTAATCCTATTTCAGACTTTAAAAGTGAGTCTAAATATATATATTTTTTAATGTAGGATTACAGAATCAAGTTTTGATAAGCCCTTCAATAATTCTGGAACATATTTTCCCCCAATAAGCGTGGAAAAAGGCCTCTTGATAGTCTCATGATTTGGCATTGAGGTTGTGAGCACACCATACATTTAAAGCACATGACCCCCCCCAAAAAAAAGAATTATGGGAACTATATTTTGTTAAGTGTGCTGGGAATTTTAGTTCTGTGCTATAGTTTCCAGAATTATTTGGGGGAAAGTCAGCTACATTAAATGTATGGTGTGTAAGTAATCAGAATCTAATCTCCTTATAATATTTTCAGAAATCACTTGTTTTAGAGTTCAGGGTGTGGGGAACCTGAGGCCTTTGGCTGCTATTGTTCTCCAGCTCCCATCACCCCCAGCCATCAAGGTCAATGGTCAGTCCAGTAACATCTGGAGGGCTGCAGGTTCCCTACCACTGGTCTAGAGGTATCTGGATCAATAAACATCTGGCAACTATAGACATATTTGGTACAGAGTTTTGCTTTTTCCAAGGCGTGTGTACTTCAGTGCATATGACTATTTTCATGTACTATGCAAATTTGACATAATATTATAGTATTGATTTTGTGGTGTGGCGTAGAATCTATACAAAGGATGTGGAATTTACAGAGTGCTTTCAAAGAATTTCTCAGTAGTTAGAATTGTGCGGTGCAGTACAGAAGCATTTGGCTCCATAGCAGATTCCAAGAATAAAATGTACTCCATAAATGTCAGGACATTTCTTTTCTTTTTAAGAAAGTAAAATCTTGAGTTGTAGAGAGAGTTCCAGTGCTGACTCATACTCTTCTCAGCCAACAGGAAATGGCCTTGAGCACTTTTGGTGCCATGTTGTATTGAGTTTTGATAACTTAGGGGGTGACAGGACCACCAGAAGTGACAGCTCCTGCTGATCAGCCGTAATGTATGGACAGGGCCATCTGTTAATATATGACATCCATTAAGTGCCTGGGACACGTATACTGATATAGTATCTGCCCAACTGAAAAGAAGGAAAGTGTACCAGCTGTGAGGCAGACGTGGGGGACCTCACACCCAGGGTCTAAATGTGGCCCTCCAGGCCTCTCCATCTGACCCCTGGGACTCTGCACAAGCTTCACCTTTTCCTCAGCCCGTTTCCCAGGCTGTACCTCTCACTGGCCCCTGCTTCACTCCCTCCTTGAGTGTTTGTGCCTAGCTGGAATGTGTCCTTGAACTCTGCTAATGCTGCTTGCTTGCTAGCTTGCTTGGATGGGGAGAATGTGAGTATGTTTACAAACTGGCCTACTGTATAAAGGTAAAAGGTACATCTGTTTCTCTGTCCACTTTTGCCTCTGTCTGCATCCACCACAGGTACGTGACCTCTGGAAGGTTGCCCAAAAAGGGAGTGTTGCCCTCAAAGGTTCCCCATCCTTGCCAGAAGGAGACGTCAATTCTTTCATTTTAAAAATAAGGGAATTTGGGTGATGTGCTGTTCATTTACTGGGCAGGAAGTAACGTACTGTTCATTTAACATACATAGCGGTTGCCTGTGTTTACAAGTCCCTTGGCGTCAAGCAATGCTATCTCTATCCAATAGCAGACCCAAGGTGTCAGGACAAAAGATACCAAGCTGGGCAATCTAGTGGACTGGCTGGCTGGCAGTGGTGGCTACTGCATGTGCTTGAAGGCAGCACATTTTATATCAGGTTGGGCAATCAAGTCTGACTGGTGGACTGGCTGACAGTGGCGGGATCACTTCAAATAATGGGCAAGGCAGGGCTGTGGGGGTTGTGAAGGATTCATCTGAGCGGCCACCTATCAGGGGAGTAACAGTTAGCAAGTGAGCAAAGTGATCCAGACTGTCATTTCTGCTGTCTGCCTGTGCTCTCCTCCTCTGACCTAATACCACCATTACTCTTCATCTTCCTGATGCTTGCTGTCCAACAACTGTAGTACAAGCATAGCCTATTGTTGTCACCTAGTGAGCTAGCAAGACTTTGCCACTTAAGACAAAGGCTATTGCTGAGTAGAGCAGCCATTTCAAACACAGTGTGAACACACACCTCACATGTATTTACCACCTTGGAACATCCTGCCCACTTGTGGAAACATTTGTGTGTGTGAATTGTTTCCAAAAGCTAAGTAGAAATGTGAAACAGGCTTTCCTCTGTCCTCTGTGGTAATTGGTACCCAAGAGTTCAAGAAAAGAAAGAAGTCCTACCTTTTTTCCTCCTCCATCAGGTTGCTAGTAATTGTAGGTCTGAGAGGTTGGTACCTTTAGGAAACTACTCTTCTCAGGATTCTCCATTACTGTTAAAGTTATATAAAGTATGAAGTGGATGCGACTTTAGTTTTCCTCAGAATAGACCCATTGATATTAATGAATGTAAATTAGCCATGCCCATCAGTTTCAGTGGGTCTGTTCTGCATAGGACTGACATTGGTTACAACCCTCAACTGAGAGTCATTTGTTCCTGGGGGTTGGGGAAGAATCGTATATAAGAGTATGGAAAACCTACTGATCCTTTCATATTGTTTTATTGTCTAATCTACAAAATATTTTTTTAAAAATTGTTTGGGATATATTTGTGGAAAGAAATGCCTGCCAGTGAATCTCAGCAGATTTAATGCATTCTTTGATGAGTTCTGGAGCTATTAAATGCCGGAGCAGACTGAGAAAATTCTTGTGATGAGATCCATATAATGTGGTAATCTTCTGCATGGTTCCAAACCCCCTCCCCAATTGAAACATTTAGAGAATTTGGGGATACTTCAAAAATTTCCTTGTCCTTGATCAAACTGAAGTTAATCATCTACTACTAATTAAGGTGGCTGAAGTGAGGCAGGGTTTGTACAATCTATGGAAAAGCTCGTTTAAAAAAGATTTTTTTCAACATGGATTTTGAATATGATTGGCATCTCCAAATGATTTATAGGTGGAAAGAAGTTTGCTTGCAGAACTGGCTTTAGTTTATCATGCTTTTTTTTTAAACACAAAGCATCTGCAACAAGGTGAGGGATTCCCCCTTCAGGAGAAGGGTTATAGTTTATTTTATTTGTTTACATATTTATAATCTACACATTCATCAATACATTTCCAGGTAGTTTATAACATATAAGAATAAAATTAGCAGAAAACATCCATGAAAACATAAATACTGATTAGTTAAAAAGAAAATCCATATAGCAAAGGCCTGTCTAAGCAATATAGTTTACAAATGATTTCTGCAAGAAGGGGAGGGATGGTTCCTGCTGAACCTCCACTCTCAAGGACTTCCACAGGGCATGCTAAAGGCTCAGTCCCTAGTTGAAGGCCAGCTGAACTTCAGGGATATAGGGAGCCACAAGAAGTTCCCCATTAGATGGATCCAGTGTGCATACACAGACGGGTCTTCATTGTTTTTAAATAGGTTGACAACAGAACCACCAGCAGAATGCAGCACAACTCTGTGGGCACCAAGGTGACCTATGGTTTGATGGTGTGTTGCGGGGGGGGGGATGGAGGATTCCATTATATGTGTGTCCCATGGCATTCTGGATCACTCCTTTTCCCCTTCTACTGACTTAGCTTCTTTCTGAGCCTTGAAAGGGGCATGGAACGGAAAAGTTTACTGGTGCCAGTTTGAGACCTGAAGAGGACTTTCCCCGACTTTCTCTTTCACTTTTATTGCCTTTTTTAAAGGGGAAAAGTGGAGCAATTATATGAGGGCAGAGGATTTACAGATATCAGGGGAAGACCTCAAGGGCACCATTACCTACAAGGTTGCCATGTTTCTGACCCTTGGGCTGGAAGAAGTCTCATACCACTAGTTACCACGTTGTCTTGCTTTCATGCATCTCCGTGTAGAACATACAATGTGTGCCTAATGATGTAATGTAACCTGCAATTTTACTCTTGGTAGTAAAAACATTGTTAAAACCAAATGCCCCAGAATAAAGCATAATCTCTTTAAATTCTCAGTGTAAAATTGATTAAAATGAAAACCGGCATTGTAGTTCTTTTTCCACAAAAAGTACATCCACAGGTTTCTTACCCTTGCCCTATGATTATATAATAGATTTTAAGTCTCTGATATCTGCAAACCTACATCAAAATATATTCTATAGCTGTAGGAAACAGCTCTGAATTGTTAACCTTCTCCCCAGGTATTGGAGGCTACACACTGCGAGATTAGATGTATATTTTCTTGGAGATATGCCACCCATAGAGGAGTCCATATTTACATCTTTTGTTGATATTTTTTATAGATTAAGAGTCTCTTTACTTGGGTGATAATTCTCCTAAGTACTGTAATTTGCTGCCTCTAATATTTGTCTTGAGTCCTAGTTTGCAAAATATATTTGAAACCACTTTATAAAGTCGCATAATTGCTTCTTTGTAGAGCGGGTATAATGAGTAGTTTCTTTATCCAGCCTTTATCCTGTTAACCTTAGAGGTGAGTGACTGCTTGCTGGAGTAGTTGGGGAATGTCTTAGCGCTGTTGAGCCATTTAATTTCAGGACTAATTTCATAGCAGTGACACAGAATTGGCCATGAGCAAGCCAGCAGTTATTTCAAGGGTTTTCAGTTAGGACCTGATGCAATGCTAAAATGAAAAGGAAAGAAATGCACACATGGATTATTATCACTTTTAAATAAATGTATGAATTGATCCACATTTATATACGTAAGCTACATAAGAATATTGGTGTGCATAAAAGGTTCTTACTCTATAAAGCAGGTTTGGCATTGTAAATAAGAAGCATTACTGACTCTCATTTTCCCTTATTTTCCTTCTTGCTCTTTCCATTCTGTGGAAACCTACTTGCTGTTAGGGTCCTCTTTCCCCTTTTCATGAAGGAACCATTGCAGCACATGAAAGGGGCAATGACTATGTTCTGGTACATTCTTGTCATGGGACTGGACAATTATTGCTTCAGCATCTGTTCATGTCTCTTCTTCCCTTATACCGTACCAGACTCTTGGCCGATCTAGCTCAGTGTTGTCAATAGGGCTGTCCAAGATTGCAGTCAGGGGTCCTTCCCAGCTCTATCTTGACATGCCAGGGATTGAACCCAGGGATGGGGGAGAGGTTAATTTCAGTTCACATTTAAAGGAGACCTCATCAAATTGTCACCTTCTGAAACAATATGTGAATCCGGCTTTCCCCCTGGCTGAAGTGCCTTTTCTACTCACCCCCACCCTTCTTAACTTGGTGTTTAATATTAAAGTACCGTAATTAATATGAAATATTCTGCAGGAATTCCATAATAGCTGCTGAATTCTACAAGAATTTGCATTATAGCTGTTCCAAATAAGGGTGGACTGTTCCAAGCAAGGATGCATTAAAGTCCCAGTTCTGTGTGGGAGCATGGAACAAGTCCCCTCCATTCCATTTTTTTTGTGTAGATTTTAAAGAAAAAATCCACATGGAAATAGGAAGGAAGGAAGGAATAAGGAATAAGGGTTCAGGTAGTCCAAGTACTCTAGCATTACCTGTGTTCTAGTCAGAGTTATTTCTTTTCTTTTGAAAAGTTAAAAAGCCCACAGCTTGGAGCTCCTCACTCACTTTGAGTACCCCAAAGCAGCCTTTGTGGGTTCAGTCACAGCACCCTCCCTGCAGTGCAACTGTGCTGTTAGTGCTTGGTGCATCCAGCTTTTAACCCTGGCCTGCAGACCAGAGCAAGAATTTTGCTGCTCTGGTCTGCCATCAAGGCCCCTCCCACTTGGCTGCCCCTGATGTTGTTGCACTACAGCTCCCATCATCCCTAGCTTGCGGGACCAGCAGTCAGGGATGATAGAAGTTGTAGTCCAACAAAATCTGGGGACCCAAGGTTGAGAAAGGCTGCTCCAAAGGTGGTCTCATGCCTTACATACCCCGGCAGTCACTGTGCTCTGCACATATTAAACAGGCACCATCTCTGTTGTCTCTTTGGTGCCTACTGAAGATGTGCCTCTTCCATCAAGTCTTTTAAGTAGAGATATTTCCAAGTCTGCATCAGTACTGGAATTACGGTTGTATTTCTTTAATGTTTCAATTGTTTTATTTCTTGTGTGATTTCTGCCTTGATCTTTTCCAGGAGGAAGAGCGGGTTAATAATAATAATAATATATTAATTACAGCGAGTGCCTCCAGTAGTAATGGTACTTGTGACGGTCCGTTGTTCTCAGGTGGAATTGTATGGAAAATAACATGGCTGCCCCAAACTGCCCTTCTTTCCATTGACAAAACAGCTTAAATAGAAAATATCAAAGAATGCCATGTGTTATTCTGTTGGGCCAACAATAATTTCCCAGCTTGTCCAGCATATTGCCCTCACAACATCCTCTATGTGATCTTGGTCTTCTAACTTTTAGTCCTTGTGTGTATTTATAAATCTGGATGAATGTGAGATACAGGATGAGAACTGTATTAGCAAAACTGATTTCTCTTGTTACTCATTCAAAAGACAGCACTGTATGGCACAAATGATTCATAAGTGTCCATTGTTCAGAGTTCAGGATAAAGAGTTCAGAATCAAAGCTTTGCTTTAATGTGTGCTCGTTGTACTCTCTCTTTCAGTGAGACCATTCTCCATCTCTTCATATAGAGAGGCAGGCTGAGGGGGGCAGGGTTGAAAGTGAAAAAGATATTCAACGTTGTTTAAGCAGAAGCTGTAGTTTATTCCTTCGCTTTCTGAATGCAGTTTAAATTGTTCTGAAGGCTGCAGAAACTGACAGGTTGTTCATATTTAGCCAACCCCAACCGACAAACAAAAAGAAAACAAAACCATGAAATAAAACACACAACCCATCCATGTTTAGCCAAAGATGTTTGGGATTAAACCTGGGACCTGCTGCCAATATATCTTATAAGTCTTCATTGAATCATAGAATCATAGAATCATAGAGTTGGAAGAGACCACAAGGGCCATCAAGTCCAACCCCCTGCCAAGCAGGAAACACCATCAGAGCACTCCTGACATATGGTTGTCAAGCCTCTGCTTAAAGACCTCCAAAGAAGGAGACTCCACCACACTCCTTGGCAGCAAATTCCACTGTCGAACAGCTCTTACTGTCAGGAAGTTCTTCCTAATGTTTAGGTGGAATCTTCTTTCTTGTAGTTTGGAACCATTGCTCCGTGTCCACTTCTCTGGAGCAGCAGAAACAACCTTTCTCCCTCCTCTATGTGACATCCTTTTATATATTTGAACATGGCTTTCATATCACCCCTTAACCTCCTCTTCTCCAGGCTAAACATGCCCAGCTCCCTTAGCCGTTCCTCATAAGGCATCGTTTTCAGGCCTTTGACCATTTTGTTTGCCCTCCTCTGGACACGTTCCAGTTTGTCAGTGTCCTTCTTGAACTGTGGTGCCCAGAACTGGACACAGTACTCCAGGTGAGGTCTGACCAGAGCAGAATACAGTGGCACTATTACTTCCCTTGATCTAGATGCTGTACTCCTATTGATGCAGCCCAGAATTGCATTGGCTTTTTTAGCTGCCGCGTCACACTGTTGGCTCATGTCAAGTTTGTGGTCAACCTAGACTCCTAGATCCTTTTCACATGTACTGCTCTCAAGCCAGGTGTCACCCATCTTGTATTTGTGCCTCTCATTTTTTTTGCCCAAGTGCAATACTTTACATTTCTCCCTGTTAAAATTCATCTTGTTTGTTTTGGCCCAGTTCTCTAATCTGTCAAGGTCATTTTGAAGTGTGATCCTGTCCTCTGGGGTGTTAGCCACCCCTCCCAGTTTGGTGTCATTTGCAAATTTGATCAGGATGCCCTTGAGTCCATCATCCAAGTCATTGATAAAGATGTTGAATAAGACCGGGCCCAAGACAGAACCCTGTGGCACCCCACTAGTCACTCTTCTCCAGGATGAAGAGGAACCATTGATGAGCACCCTTTGGGTTTGGTCAGTCAGCCAGTTACAAATCCACTGAGTGGTAGTGGTAGCATAGTCAAGACCGCATTTTACCAGCTTCTTTACAAGAATATCATGGGGCACCTTGTCAAATGCCTTGCTGAAATCAAGAGATCAGGTTAGTCTGACATGACTTATTTTTCAGAAATCCATGCTGACTATTGGTGATCACAGCATTCCTTTCTAGGTGCTCACAGACTGTTTGCTTAATGATCTGCTCCAGAATCTTCCCTGGTATTGATGTCAGACTGACTGGGCGGTAATTATTTGGGTCCTCTCTTTTCCCCTTTTTGAAAATAGGGACATTTGCCCTCCTCCAGTCTGCCGGGACTTCGCCTGTTCTCCAGGAATTCTCAAAGATGACTGCCAGTGGTTCTGAGATCACATCTGCCAGTTCTTTTAATACTCTTGGATGCAGTTCATCTGGCCCTGGAGACTTGAATACATCTAAACTAGCCAAGTATTCTTGTACTATCTCCTTAGTTATTCTGGGCTGTGTTTCCTCTGCTGAATCATTTGCTCCAAATTCTTCAGGTTGGGCATTGTTTTCTTTATCGGAGAAGACTGAGGCAAAGAAGGCATTGAGGAGTTCAGCCCTTTCTCTGTCCCCTGTTTGCATTTCACCATCTTCTCCTCTGAGTGAAGCCACTGTTTCTTTGTTCTTCCTTTTGCTACGAACATACCCATAAAAGCCTTTTTTGTTGCTTTTAACCTCTCTAGCAAGCCTGAGTTCATTCTGTGCTTTAGCTTTTCTGACTTTGTGTCTACACGTGCTGGCTATTTGTTTGAATTCCTCTTTGGTGGTTTCCCCCCTTTTCCATTTTTTGTACACATCCTTTTTTAATCTTAACTCAGTTAAAAGTTCTTTAGATAGCCATCCTGGCTTCTTTAGGCACCTTCCATGTTTCCGTCTCATTGGTATTGCCTGAAGTTGTGCTTTTACTATCTCCCTCTTAACAAACTTCCAGCCATCATGAACTCCCTTTCCTTTTAGTATTACTGTCCATGGGATCTCACCCAGCACTTCCCTACGTTTTATGAAGTTGGCTTTCTTAAAGTCGAGAAATTGAGTCCTAGTATGCTTGGCTGCTCCTTTCCGCTGTATAGTAAACTTCAGAAGAGCATGATCACTAGTGCCTAATGATCCTTCCACTTCTACCCTACTAACCAGGTCATCAACATTGGTTAGGACCAGATCTAAAATGGCTGTTCCTCTTGTTGCTTCTCCCACTTTCTGGACAATGAAGTTGTCTGCAAGGCCAGTGAGGAATCTGTTTGACCTTATGCTCTTGGCTGAGTTTGACATCCAACAAATATCCGGGTAATTGAAGTCCCCCATTACTACTATCTCCCTTCCTTTTGCATGCTTGGTCATCTGTTCCAGGAAGGCATCATCTATGTCCTCCGTTTGGCTTGGGGATCTATAGTAAACTCCCACAATGAGGTCACTGTTATTCTTCTCTCCCTTAATTTTGACCCAAATGCTCTCACTTTGGCTTTGAGGTTCTAAATATTGGATCTCTTCACAGGTATACACATCCCTGACATATAACGCCACTCCTCCTCCTTTCTTGTCTGGTCTGTTTCTCTGAAATAGATTGTATCCCTCCATTATTACATTCCAATCGTGGGACTTATCCCACCAGGTTTCAGTGATGCCTATTATGTCATATTTAGTTTGCTGAAACTAAATATTTAGATTGTGAAAACCTATGCTCCCTGTGCCTTTTGCTTTCAAAAAATTTGATAAGCCTGTTTTCTAAAGCAGTGATTCTGTATTTTAGGGCCTGTTGTTCACTTGAGATGTTGTGGGTGGAAGCTACACTGGTGATCGTTCAAATGATGCTCTAGTGTTAGAGTAGTTGCCCAAATGTTTGTCAGCAAGTATCCTCTTCACAACTCAGTTTCTTTCTCTCATTTGTTTTATCTTTTGTTTTAACACCCCGTAGCTCCAAGGCATTGTCACTCTGGAGCAGTCTAGCATTTTGTTTCCTTTAGACATCTTGTATCATGGCTGAGCATAGTGAATGGACGCTAAAGTATTTCTTATCAATGGAGTACAACAAGCTAGTGCAATCATCCTTTCAATTATCTCCTTCATCTCAAGTGTCACCAGCTAAGTGCTGGCATGGTATTCTTTGAACATTTCAGATATTGTTGCTTGCTATCTGTCTTCCTTTCCTCCTTTCCTATAATTGTATGCGTATTGGATAAAGATAATGAGGGTAGATCAAGTTTTACCCTTATTATCTTCAGACACAACTCTGTTTGATTTTCTCAGTAGATTTATTTTGTACCACATCCCCATATTTGAGCACTTACTGGGATATTGTTAAAAAAAATCCTTCCAGTAGCACCTTAGAGACCAACTAAGTTTGTTATTGGTATGAGCTTTCGTGTGCATGCACACTATTGATAGGGTATAAATAAGATTCCACTAAATCCCAAGTGATTCTTTTGCTGGAGTATGGACTGAATACTGAAAACGTCTGTCCTAATCGCTTGCCTAGCCGTCATTTGCTCTAGAGTGAATTGCGTAACCGCTTGTATTGACTAACCACCCAATAGGATATTGGTAGAACTGTGAGCTCTTTCTTCCCAGCAAGAAATGATCCACATCATGTCTTGAACATCATCTTGGATTTCTTATTTGGTTATCCCTTGTTTTGTTGTGGTTTAATCTTCCCTGATGGCTCACAGCTCATAGCTTTGGTATGCTTTGGTAGCTGTGTGTGAACACAAATCCAGGTATGTGGCCACAATCATTCTCCCTCTTTGGGCCTTTCATCTCCATCAGTAGGCAGATGGGAAGGATACAAAGGCTGATGGACCACTTTGCTTTGGTAAAGATTATTTCAGTCCTCTTTCTCATTCACATAGCAATTGGTTAAGGTAAAGGGACCCCTGACCATTAGGTCCAGTCGTGGCCGACTCTGGGGTTGCGGCGCTCATCTTGCTTTATTGGCCGAGGGAGCCAGCGTTCAGCTTCCGGGTCATGTGGCCAGCATGACTAAGCCGCTTCTGGCGAACCAGAGCAGCGCACAGAAACGCCGTTTACCTTCCCGCCAGAGCAGTACCTATTTATCTGCTTGCACTTTGACATGTTTTCGAACTGCTAGGTTGGCAGGAGCTGGGACCAAGCAATGGGAGCTCACCCCATTGCAGGGATTCAAACCGCTGACCTTCTGATCGGCAAGTCCTAGGCTCTGTGGTTTAACCCACAGTGCCACCCGTGTTCCTTAGCAATTGGTTAGGAAGGTAATTAAGGGGCAAATGACTCATCAGATATAATTCCAGGACTCTTTCCGCCTCTCCAAGTTATATATATTTTTAAATGCAGAGCAGCTGCAGGTGAGAAAGGCTGTTTAACCCTTTCCCTGCCATGGTTTGTCTAGCTTGGTGGCATTGTCTCATTGTTTCCACTGAGTTGCTTCACCATCTGGTTGAAGGGAAAAGTATGTGTCCCAAAATCGCACCCTTCCCTAGTATATAGAGGGGGAAAGTTTGGCAGGAGCAGTTTTCATCATGCAGATAGCGGGCAGGGATAGGTTTGAGTCATCTCTCTCCTTGCCTGTTCTTTGCTCTACTTTGAAGTTACCCATGTCTGCTTTGCATTAAAACATGAAAACAACAACAACTCTCGGGGGACGATAAAAGTCACCGAATTAAATGCAACAGAAAGTTTGGCCCTAGCATTTCCACCTTACAGCAAACAACAGAGTGGGCTACCATGTGACAATTGTATGGGTCAGCTCAGTAAGGCTTTATAGTGGAGCTGTGATTGAGCTATCTAAATCTATTTAGCAGATGAATAATAATGAAATAGCGGCTCAGAAATTCTTGTAGGACAACTGCCAGTTAGAATAGACTTATCTGCATGGACTAGTAGGGCTTCAAGAGTGTAAGAGGAAAATTTACAACATTTGGGACTTTTTAGTTCAATTTAAACTGAGTAAGGGGGCAGGCCTATGGCAAGATCCAACAGGATAGGTAGCTTAGGATGCAATGGATCTCTTGCTTAGCCAGCGTTAAGTCTCCAACCCCAGCTCAGCCAAAGGTACACCAGTGTAAACTTGAACTGAATGCATACCAAATGGCTGTAGGTTGGAAAAAGGCTGATTTGTCCATCCCTAAATTCATCCCATCATTTTTATCGAAACAGCAAAGACTGAAATGGACACAAAGTTACATCTATATGCCCTAGGGGCACACACACCAGCCTCTTTCCAGGTCGACACCCTACTGATTAAGGATGGGGAGAAATTCAACTCAGTCCACGTTTAGAATCCAATTTATCAATTTTGTGCTTTCCGAAACAGTATGAAAACCCAAACACAGGCATTCTTTGAAATTTGCACTTATCCAGATTTTTGCAATGCAGTCCTCCAACCATACAATATTTGCAAAAATGCATATTCTATGGTGAAATGTGTATAGAAATGAATATATTTGTGAAAATAGCATACAAAATGCATTGTATTAGGAGAATTTGCTTGCAGGAATTGTGTACATTAGTCAAAACTTCAGACAAAAAAATTTTGTTTAGGAGAAATTCACACTAAAATGCTGAAATATTGTAATGAAGTGGTTTTTTTAATATATAGAAGCAAATTGCTGTGGAAATGTGGAGAACTGAATTTAAGGTTGGAAAAATAAGGAACTGAAATTGACAGATTCTCCCATCCATGCTCCTGATTATAGTGCACCGTAAGTGAGGCTCCTGTGCCTGCTAGCCTGAGATGGGGAATAATTTAGCAAAACATTCCAGATGGCTCAACCATGTTCTCTGTTAAAAAGATTTATGAAGTGCTGCAACACTCATAAGTCAGTTCTGAGAATAGTGATAAGCTCCCTATTCTAAATGGCCTATGTCCAAGCTTGGCTGACTGGATCTCATCAGGTTTCTTCTTGCAATATTCTGTGCTTTCTAAATTCATGCAGATTCAGTGCATGCTTATTGCATACATTGTATTCCCCAACCCCCACCCAAGGCAAAATTAACTTGAATTCACCCATTCAAGTTCTGGTGATGCCCTTTTTAGAGCAGGAACAAACGGCCCAAGCAGTGGTAGGAAGGATCAGTTGCTGGGCAGTTTTGTTTGGGACTGCAAGTAAAATAATTTGTGTTCAAACGTTTCCTCCTTTAAAAAACAAATCCTGTTCATACTGTTTTTAGCCTACCCTTCTCTGAGACACTGACTGCACACACACTAGATGCATAAAGCACATTCAAAGCTCATTCCCCACCCCACAAGAATCTTTAGTTTGTTAAAGGTGCAGGGATTGTAGTTTGGTGGGTGTAAACTGCAGTTCCCATATTTGTGTTTGTGTGTGTGTGTGTGTGTGTTGAATATTCTTTAAAGGTCTGGTGTGTTACACAGCCATTCTCATTTTTGTATGTCCGCTCACCTTTCATGGTGGGCGGCCTTGCGGCTGGGCATCTGGGTCCGCGTTGTGATCCGGCTTGGGGTCAGAGGGTTGATTCCCCCCCTTGTGTCGACCCCCGGCTGCATCATGCCCCCCACTGGGCAATCAACACTGGCTGGGGCATGGCCACAGGAGATTTAAACTGTGGCGCAGCCGGCGGGGGGCTTCTCTCTTTTGCCTCCTTGCCGTATTTATTTTTCACATATTGAGGAAGAGAATAAAGCACTCACAAATCCCCTGCAATTAGAAATCATCCAGACTAAGAAAAGCTGTACCATAGGACTATCTGGGGTAATCCTCAAAGAACAATTGGGGAAATTCATGGAGGATGGCCATGGAAAAATGGAACATCCATCTTCAGAGGCAGTCTATCTTTGAGTATTTGGTGCTGGGGACAAGCAGAGGAAGGGTGAATGCTGTTGCATTTAAGCCTGCTTATGAGCTTCCCAGAGGCATTTGGGTGGCTGCTCTTGGGATGTGCCAGGCATACACTTTTGTCTTTTTTTTTTTCCAAATCAGATTCAGGCAGTATAGTATCTGTATAGAAGAATGCCTTGAAAATCCATGCACCCTGATAAGAGCATTTTGGGATAGAAGGGGCTCTAAACGTGACTAATTCCTAAATGCTTCTGCTCTGTTTTGTTGATCATACCTCCCTAGAGACTTACCGTGGGAAGAGAGACTTCAATTGCATTTTTTTTTTTGGTTTTGCAAAGTATCTGTGTGGGTGTGTTGCCTCTGAGATGCCTCTTTTATATTTTGCATTTCTGTGAATGGTTCCTCCTGCCTTTTTGGAATCTTCACCTCCTTGAGGATAAAATGCAGAGCAAATCAGTTAAGCGTAGTAGGAAGATGGAGCATTTGTATCCCTTTTTCCCCCCATAGAGATTTGATCCCTCAGAAAATCTGTCTAAACAGGGTTACAACTACTTTGCTATGGATTCTTAATTATGAAAAGGTACCGCTGGTAAATAGCGTTAGGTGAAAAGACTACGCGAAAGGGAAAGGGGGCAGGCAAAGCCTCAGATATCAATGCCTCAAGAAGAGCAAGCTGGAAAGGAGCACTTGGTGTTACAAATTTCTTATGAAGCCCGTGGCAAAGCTGTTTTAGCAGCTTTTGAGAAAGGGATGCATGTGTCAGCCCTCAGTCTTGTATCTTTGTGGAAATGGGTTCCCCACAAAGAAAAGCACACAGGCCAGAGAAAGGTTCTGTCTGTCTTGCCCAGGGCTTATGAAACTACAGATTAAAAATGAAGTGAATGTCTGTTTCCCTCTACAAGTTCTAACGTACTACTTCAGCAAACATGAGGCCGAAATTTTCTGCAACTAAGTTAAATTATTTGTGGTGGTGTAGCTATTATACAAAACACACAAGGGCTGTTTCTTTCCTGTGGGTGGTACAAGGAAGTAAACAGCTGTGCATGTGGTGCAGAGAGAATGTAATGCCCATCATAACAAAGGAATCAATCTCGGGAAAGATTTATTTGGAGATAGTGCTGGCTTTAGTTATAGATTTTCTTATTCGATACAAGAGCATTTTTGTGATGACAGCTTATTGGCATATCTGCTGCAAGTCCAATAAAGCAGAGAGCTCCAAAAAACTGCAACACTTAAAATGAGGCGGTGTGCACACACAACCCAGATCAACCTAATTTCAGCACAGCAAACACAAAACAAAAGCTGTATATGACTTCTTAGCCTTTGTGCACATCTGCATTATTATAAATGCTAATATAATTCTGCAATGATAAATAATTAAACAATTATGGTCATGAATCAATAAGTTTAGCACTTTTTTTTCATCAGCAAATTGTACTGTATAAACAAGAAAAATAAATTACCAAGTCTAATTTTTTTTCTGGAGAAAATTCCAAGCATTTTATATCTTATAATTAAAAAAAGTATTAGAATTCAGTGTCAGATGCTTAGAACTTTAAAATCACCCCCCACCCAATTTTAATCAGACACCATTAAGTTGTCATGTTTTATGTTTTTGGCTCTGATTAACATTTGGAGGTCCGACTTTTGTAATCATCTTTGTTTCTATTAAAACCCTTCCCAAGCTCATGTCTTCCATAAGCACAATTTACTGACCTCATTGTATGTTAAAATATGAACAATACTTTATTTATGTTTAAAACAGAGCTGGTGTTTTTACCTGTTTTAACAAAGCAGTTGAGAGTAGGAGAAATAATAACAGACGATGTTGTATAACTGTGTGGTTTCAAATACTGAGCCTATTGAACCACATTGGAAACTGGTTCATGGTGGTTAGAGATGGGCAGATCAGTCAGTTTTAGTTTCTCTCCATTTCTTATTTTTCCTATCTTAAGTTCAGTTCTCCACATTTCTACAGCAGTTTGCTTTTTTTTAAGGTCCTCATGAAAATTTGCCTGCGTATTGTGAGTTTTGTGCGAATGTCTCCTGTTATGCACATTTTTTATGGGCCTTTCCCATGCAGTTGTTGCCTTCTTCCTTCATTGCTGGGTGACAGTCAAGGAAGAAAGAGCCATGCAGATGGCTGCACCCATGTATTTCTGATCTTCCCACACATGTGAATGAGATCTGTTTTTCATTGTATCCTGAGAGTCCACAAAAGGTTATTAATTGGCTACTAGCCCTGATTGTTTTGCCTCGATTGTTGGAATCAGGATGCACCTGTGAATGCCCCTTACTGGGAATCACAAGTGGGGAGGGTGCTCTTGTGACCAGGTCCTGCTTGTGAGTTTCCCAGAAGAGGGGTATCTGGTTGGTCACAGTGAGAACAGGATGCCGGACTAGATGGGTCCCTGGCCTGATCCTGCAGGACTCTTCATATGCTCATATGTTACTTGAAATGCTTAATGTAGGGAAAGGGGGAGGACAGAGAGGAGCTTTAAGAAATGCTTTTCTAAGACGTGTGGACTTCTCAAAAACTAAAGCATTTGGACTTTGTGCTGAAGACCACAGTGTCTGTCTACAGCTGGCATCCATGTGTGAGCATAAAAATCTCAGGCTGTCACCCAATAAAGAGACCTTAATTGGCTGTTTGCTTATTTCTGGTGTTTGCCATTTGCAGTTTGTATATACACTCATATTATGTTTTTAAAAATCAATTGTTTGATTAAATTGGGGCACGCTTTTAGTCAATTAAAGTATTTTTTAAAAGAATAAGCTGACTAATTAATTCACCCAATACTGGAGCCTTTTAAAAGTCCCATTATTATTGATCATGCACATAACATTGTGAATAATATATCCAAACCTGGAGTGCAGCTGGAGAAGCAGGAAAGCTGAGTTCCAGTAGGTTTCTTTCTTCCTTTTTTACCACAAATTTGCAGAATTTATAGACTATCATTGTAGGCCAAGGGTAGGGAATCTCTGGCCCTCCAGATGTTGCTGAACAGCCCTAGCAAGCCAAATATCTTAAGAGCTATCGCTTGGAAGATGGAGCAAGCTTGTTTTCTCCTGCTCTGGAGGGTAGGACTCAAACCAATGGCTTCAAGTTACAAGAAAGGACTTTCTGACAGTAAGAGCTGATTGACAGTGGTACAGACTCCCTCAGAAGGTGATGGACCCTTCTTCATTTTTTAGCAGGTGTTGAATGGCCATCTGTCATGGATGCTTTAGTTGAGATTCATGCACTGCGGGGGGTTGGACTAGATGATCCTTGGGGTCCCTTCCAACTCACCAATTCTATGATTCTAGGAATCAATCAATCAATCTTTATTACGGTCACAGACTGGACAACAGAAATGGCAATAATAACATGTGTATCTACAACTTATTTAACCAAGATCTTCCAAGCTCAAGCACATTGCTTATCTTCTCAGTACCCTGTAGCAGAAGATCAGTAACAGCAGACAAGCAGTTGTTCAACCAGTCATCTCTTTGAGGAAAAATTAAAATTTTGTGGAACCCCAATATTCAATGAAACATATATCCCACTCATGCATATGTGCTTGAAAATCAATCTCATGGGCAGCCAGTTGCATGGGTCTTTCCTATCTGATTGTCATCTAGTGAGGAGGGAAGGCAACAATTGCATGAGAAACACCCATGTGATTGGCACTGCTCATACATTTCTGGTGTGTGTGTGTTTATACACACACACACACAGCAGAGTGGGTTCTTTGTCTCATTCCAGATTCAGATCTGGCTCACCTTCAGAAGTGCTGGAACATCAAGTGCTCCCAGACCACTCAGTCTCCTCGGCCTCATTAGCATCTTCATGTGAACTGAAGCTAGGCTGGATCTGTACCTGGAATGAGACAAAGAACCTTCTCTGCCCCAGATAAACTATCCCTTGAGTGGGCTTTTCATTCTCTGTGCAGTGGGTATTAATGGGAAAAAACTGTTGCCTTTTCCATGGCCACACATATATCAAGAGATACTGCCCTGCACTCAGTTAGTGGATGGGGCCTATATTTGACACAATAGACTTTCCAGGATCCTCTGCTTTTTATTCTGTTCCCAATTTGCTTTTTATGGCTAGTAGGAAGAAAATCACATATGGATTGAAGGGGGTGGCTTAAGAACTTCACTGTTTCTTTCCACTGTTGCATCTGCTTCTTTTCTTCAAGTCTTTTTTTTCTTTAACAACACTCTTTCCCTTTCATACCAGTGTCAGTCTTTCGTAGCAACCAGATTTTGTTTCACTGTGTGGCGCTTAGCACTTTCTTTTGTGCAATGTGCTCACTCTGTATTTGTAGCATCAGACCTTCATGGTATATGTTGCTCCATCTTGCTTATTTGTCATTGAGATTTCCAAGTCAGACAGCAGCACGTGAGCTGAAACTTTAGAAGTCTTAAAAGCTATTGTAGGACAATAGAGGTAACTTTACATAGTCTATTTCTATATGTCAGTTACGCTGATATTGTTTGATTCCTTGTGAATCTTTTGAGTGCTGATATCATAGTGGGAAGGACCCAACACTGAGGGATCTCTCTTTATTATCCATTTTATAAAGGAATGATACATAAAAATGCTTCCCTGTATATAGATCTTTGCAGACTAACATCAGCAATGAAAGAGAGCATACAATCTAAATGATTGCATTTTTTTCTTTTGTGAAGATTTTTTTGACAAATAGAGTGGGTCTCAGGCTTTTCTTTGAATTTATTTTGAAGATAACCTTAAAAACAAACATACTAAGGTTTAGTTTGCAAAACTAAATTATGTGATGCACAGCAGGTTTAAAAAATACTCAAAGATGTTGCTTTCATGCTTCAAATCCTTGAAAAGCCAAATACATTCAGTTCTGAAACTGTATCTTGGTTTTCACTGTTAAAAAAAAAAATAGGAAAAGTGTTTAATAGCACATATGGCATAATTTTATTTGACATCTGTTTTGTAACAAACAATATTTAGTTCACTTATTTGCCGAGTGAATACAGTGCATTCTGCAAACAAAAAGTCCAATGAACATTTTTACATAGTTTGTAATATATCAATATTTATTGTAAAAGAGTGGAAAAACTTAAACATAAGTGTGTTATTGATTGCATCATGCAAAACATTGATTCATACATGCTCCCAATGCAATGAAACTCTATACAATGCCTTTTGGGGTATGAAAGTAAGGTAGCTTTCGGAAAGAGCAATTGATATTTTCCCATTGGTGACATTTAGGCTTATACCCTCTCAACCTAAGTCATGTTGTCGTATAGGAGACAGATGCCAATATATACTAGGATGCTTTAGCTCATAACTGCAAAAACTGTGATTTTATCAGCTTCATTGTGTAAAGTGAATGATTCTAATGAAAAAGCAAACCTGGATTGCACTTCTCTGCTAGAAAACCCAACAAAACATGGTTGCAAACTGAAGCCTCATGTACGAATACATTGGGAATGTTTCATTCAGGGCAACAAGCTGAGCTTTTGTATGTTTTATGTTCACTGTTGTGATCATAGATATCAAGTGAGGCCACATCTGCACCATGCATTTAAATCACAAATATACCACTTTCCCAGTCATGGTTCTCACTCCATCCCGAAAATCTTAGACCCCTTATTCTCTTTTGGAATAGTTTAACAACCATACCCTCTTCCCAAAGAACTCTGCAGCTTTGTGAGGGGAACAGAGGGTCTCATAACATCTCTCATCACCCTTAATAAACTGCAGAATCCTCATGAATCTTGGGGGGAAGCCATGGCTATTTAAAATGGTATGATACTGCTTTATATGTATGGTGCACATGCTTCATCTGCTTTCTGCTTGTGGTTTGGACTCTTAGGTTGGCAGGTGAGGAGATGCCCCTGCTTTTGTCATGTTTCCAATGAAGGATGCCACAGGCTGGATTATAATACACTTTGCTGGTGGATAGCTGAAATCTGTAATATGCGATCTAGAGGGTGCATTGAAAACAAATACGAGTGGGCACTAGTAGAAAAGCACTGCTTTTTATATATCAGCTTCATGTTCACCATGTGTGTCTAACCTTGTGCAAATGATTAGGGAGACCAGCTCCGCCATATACTTCAGCCAAGTGGCTACCTTTGGTGACAGATTATGTATTACAAATTCCTTGACCCACTGTGGCAGGTCTCTTGGGTCTCTAGTTTGGTCCTTAGGTATTGTTTGTCATACAACTTTAATATACAGGCATCATTTTAGATAGTAGAGATCCATATCACTGCAAAACTTAGAAATTTTATTTGTATTTTTATTTTATGGCCATATTCTCCATGAAATTAAAATTATATTTGATTCTTGTATACATTTTATAGACAGAAGGATTATAGGTCAGTGGTAAAGCACATGCTTTGCATGCGGAAGGTCTTAGGTTCAAATCCTGCCATCTTCAGGTATGTCTGGCAGTGTTCCCTGTGTAAAAATCCCGTAGAGCCACTGCCAGCCAGTGTAGACAATATTCAACAAGACAGGCTAGCAGTCTGACTCAGTACAATGGAGCAGCCCATGTCTTTTGGACAGGACATTGTAGTGGCTGGAATTTTGGTCCTCTCCTGCCCTGAATTTCTTAAGGCATTTCACACATGAAGGAAAATGCAGCTTTGTTTATTATTTAAAAGGCATCTAGATCATTTGTCAGGCAAGCCTTCCTCTCAAAGCTGTTTACAATCAAATAAACATTGTAATAATAAAATATTTCAGACACTTAAAATACCTAATTAGATTGCTCCAAAGAAAAAGAAAAAAGAAAATAAGGAAAACAAAAAATAGCCCATTTTAAACTATAGTTCAGCATGCAACTCAACCTGCAAAGGCCATAGTAAAGAAAAGGGTCTTTTTAAAAACAGTCAGAGATAGGGCCTGCCTGATATGATTCAGAGTATAGTTTCATAACTGGGTGGTCACCTCAGAAAAGCATCAGTCACTTGATAATGCAGGTGTAAAATCTAAATTGGCCAAAATGCTCATTGTAATTACAAATGCCTTCGACTTCTTTGATGGACATTCACCTACATAGTCCATGGGAGTTTTGTGTTGGATGCTAGATTTAATTAGATGCAAAACAAGTCCCTTTCTCTAGTGTTCTTTAAAGTATCAATGATTTGTAAGGCATAATGGAACACTAGATTTTTTTAAAGGGAATTTAGGGGAGGGGAAATATTTTACAGGCTATAATTATTAGAAATTATTCATAAATTGACTGAATTGCAAACATAACGAATTCTAATGGCCAGAGCAAAACCACATATTTAAGCTTTCTAAATGAACACTTTTTTTTTTTAGTAATTTGTACCATCTGTGTCAAAATTTGGAGCCTAAAAAGCAAAAGCAGTGGAACAAATGTTGGTTCCATAAAACAGTCCTAGTTCATTGTTGAAATTGTCACACATTAACGTTGCAGGCCATCTGGGTAGACAAAAGACTCTACCCAGATTGCTAAAATGATTTTATTGGTCTGGTATTAATCAGTATGTGGCATAATATTTAAGCTAAAAGAAATGATGAGGTGAAATGGAGTGCCTCTAACCCCCCAAATGCAGTGATAGTTACATAATAACCTTATTATCCCACAGAGAGTGGCAGCATTTTTAATTGATTCTTTTTTTAAGGCAAAGATCATGTAAATAACAAACCATATGATATTCCTCATTTGCATTTGGAAAATAAAATCTGAAACTTTAAGAAGTAATCATTGTCGGCATGTTGGGTATCAGAGATTTAAAAAGCTACAGCATGGTTCTATTAAATTGTGGCACAGCCACAGTCATGTTGGAATTAAGTTTAATTTCTCTTTTGTAACATAGTAAATCAGATTATACTTTGCCTGAAAGAATCCTGAAATCTCCCTCTCCCTCCCTGCCCCCTCCGCACTTTAACTTACATGCAGCTTAGATTCCTTCAAATTCTTGAATTCTTTGGGCTAAATTGCAAAAAGGAAAGGTGCACTCCTGGAAGCTACAGTCCCTGTGACCCAGAAACACTCCCCTGTGTTCCAAGACATGGATAGGTTGGTTATGCGGAGGAAAGCGTTCTGCACAGGTAACCAACCACTTTCTTATTAGCTCATCTCTTCCACTATTGAGCCCAGAAAATTTGAAAACAGATTGAGGGGCTGTGCCCTGGTAGGCCCCAGCTTCAGAATTAGAAATGGAGTTGTGATACAGCCATTCTTCATTCCACATGCATTCTCCATTCTTTATCTCTTGGCAATGGCAGCTGTGTGTGGTAGTGTGGCACTGCAGCCTGTCAAGCTGTAGACTAGGAAAGGGGAACCTGTGCCTGCCAGATGTTGTTGGACTCAGCACCCTTCAGCCCCAGCCAGCATGTCCAAAGGGAGTTGTAGTCCAACAGCATTTTGGCAAATCAAAGGTCCCCTGTCCCTCCTCTAGACTCCTTATATTTGGTCTGGCCATACCTTTCGTGGGTAGCTATAAGGTCACACAGTGATATGGGCTGACTCTAAATTAAGTCAGCTCAACTTAGTTCCCACTGAAATTAATGGGACATGTTAGTCATTGTGACTTGACTTCAACCCTATTGATTTCAGTGGGAGCTAACTTCAGTGAACAGTCTGGATCCAGCTCAATATGTCTAAGGTACAGGAAGATGGATTTAGGTCGTTCATTTGGTAAAATGTCCTGTTATGAATTCGGGGGCAGATACCTCATAATCCTAAATTCAGTACTGCAAAGGGGTTGAATTTAGCTGATTTGTGGGAAATGAAGGGAAGATGCCAGGCCAGTGAAAAATTCAGGCGAAATCAGTTCTCCTGTTCAGGGGATCACTGATAGCGATGCCATTAAGAACACAAGGAGAACTAAGTACTGGGCCATTAAAGAACAATTGACCATGCAGATGCTGTCTGTCCCCGCCCTCCCAGCTGTGTGTTAGTTAGCAGAAGACAATGGCAGAGTTGACAGGGGGAGGTTGCCAGGGTAACAGGGGTGTGATGTCACCACAGGAAGAGAGGGTGTCCTTTTACAACAGAGGCTTTGGGAGCAGGGATTTCTGAGAAAGAAGTAGAAAGTGGGCAGATGACAAAAGCTGGGAATGACAAGTTCCTCTTGGGATGCAAATGCTGTCAACTCCTCCTCCATTGAAGGCTTAATGTGTAAATATGTGTGAATAAACCATATTTCTAAGACACTGCAGATTCCACTGTGCCCTGAGGGAATGCAGCTCTCAGCCTGGAAAGGGTTCTCAGCCACTGCACTATATGAACAGGAAAGGTTGTCTGATAATGTTGAATTTTGAAAGTTAGCAGTTGCAGGGCCTTTGGATATGCCATTTGTTGAGAAATGATTCATTACAGTTTTCAGGAACCTAGAAATTATTTGTATAGAACTTTGACAGAATTAGATTAATGATCCAATAGTTACATGGTTTATGGATTACAGTGGTACCTCGGGTTAAGAACTTAATTCGCTATGGAGGTCCGTTCTTAACCTGAAACTGTTCTTAACCTGAAGCACCACTTTAGCTAATGGGGCCTCCCGCTGCTGCCACACCGCTGCTATGCGATTTTTGTTCTCATCCTGAAGCAAAGTTCTTAACCCGAGGTACTATTTCTGGGTTAGTGGAGTCTGTAACCTGAATTGTCTGTAACCCGAGGTACCACTGTACATGGAAGTCTCCATTAGCTTCTGACTATCTTTCCCCAAATCGCATTTCAATCTCTCACCAACATACCCTCCAACATTTCTCCAATGAAAATAGGAACATCCTACCATACCCTTCAATGAAAATAGGGAAATCCTCAGGAAAACTGGATATTCTGGAATCAAGTCAGAAACCGAGACGGCTTCTGTAAATCCAGGACTGTCCCTGGAAAATAGGGACACTTGGAGGGTCTGCACTAACAGCATGGTGAAAGAATACCCACTAGCTATGACTTTTGCACCATACCCACTAGCTATGACTTTTGGTAGATAATGTTCATGAAAATGTTGAGTGTACACAAATTTGCAGATTAACTGTGCACAGGAAGTTCACCAGCATAGTTCTTCTTTAACAGCATCTCTCAATACTGAACATTGCCCACCAGCAGACCTCCCTACATTAGTAGCAGCAAAAAATAGCTACCATGAAGTTAACGTCACTTCCTTGCACTGCAGAGCCTCATTTATTTTACATCTAAACAAAAACACCAGTTTGCCAGTTTGCTTGCGAGGGCAGTGAACATTTCAAAAGAAGGAATGAATGGGTGACCTGGTTGGCTGATGATGACTAATAATGGTTGAAAAATGTCACCACAGCCACACAAAAAGTGTTTCTTTATCAGCCACATACAACAGAGACGTGGATTAAAATGCTATTAACATAACCGATTAAACATATGAATAAACAAGCCAATGAAATCAATAATGATGGCTGGTGTCATCTTAAAGAAATGGTGCTTTAATGTGGCTTATTTGAGTTCATCAGAGGGATTACTAGAAAGACAATGAATGTGAACCATATCTGTGTTGAATTACTTGGGAGGAAAATACATGCACGATGGGCTGCCAAAATCATGTTACCTACGATACCAGCTTGTGGCAATGGCAGAGAACTATATAAAAGCATTTGGGAATGGAAAGACAATTCAGCTTCTCAGCAAGAGTCTCAGCCATGTAACGCTTCTTGTTCTTTCATGTAGGCACTGTTTATCCAAGGAGGGAGGGAGGGAGGAAGTAGTGAGAGCATTTGGATCTTCTAAGGTGAAGATTTAAGTGGGTACCGAGAGTAGGAGCATAGGAACCAGCCAGGCAGAAACAAGCAGGCAGGTGGAAATACTGGAAGCCATAGGGGGAAAAAAGATCACTGGACAAGCAACTGGTCAACATGGTTGCTGGCTTCATCTGTAATCAGCAAAAAGGCACATTTGGTCCTTCAGGTGATCACATTTAACTGATGATGTGCTGCAGTTCTTCTGTTGTTGTTTTGCATTTCATGCTAATTGTTGTTGAAGTATACAACCTGTACATATGCATGGCACTGGCCTGGAAATCTTTCAGAAGGAGGAACAAACAAACAAACAAACAAACAAACAGGGATGGTTCATTGTAAAGTTCAACTAAAATCTGGGCATTTTAAGAGGGTTGCATCAGAACTGTCAAAATGATGGTTTAGCAAGAGAAATGGTCACCAGCCTTAAGGTTCATGGTTTGAGGTGACATTTCCTAACACTTCTGTAAGTGTCTTTGTAATTCTATCAACCAACATGGTTAACAGATGGCTGATTGAAACAAATTGAACTTGATAGAAACTCACTTCTAAACAGATGTACATTTAAATCATTTAGGATGTGTCCAGATTGCAACTTGCCCCAATTCTGCCCCCTCCCCAGTTTTACTAGATACATTGAACCTTGCAACTCCTCTAGAATGCACCGAAGCTCAGTAGGAAGGAATTTCTAGAGCAGGGGAGTAACCAAAATGAATGCTTCTGTGTGTTCTTGTTGTTTGAACTTGATGCTCAAACAGTGATCTTAAGAGAGCATCATCCATTTAATCTTGGAAATCAGCACAGACATAGGGGTGGACTCAGTCCGTTTAACATATTTAGGGATTTACTAACATTTTGTATCTCATATGTAACCTGACATGGGTTAGTCATCTAGTGTGGTGTGTTGACTAGAGTGTTTGGCTAGGACCTGGGAGCCAAGGGTTCAAATCCCTACTGAACCATGAAGCTCACTAGATGAATTTGGACCTGTCACTCACTCTCATCCTAACCTACCTCATAGAATTGTTACAAGGGGAGGGAGACAACCGTGTGGGTCACCTTGAACTTCTTGGAGGAAAGGAGGGTTAAATGTGCAAACAATAATACACAGCACTTAGCCACCTCTTAACCATTTTAAGACAAGAAAGTAACAATCCCATCCAGAGATGTACATATCTCTTCATGTACATACATGAATCCCTTTTACTTCACCTACCAAAAGCCCTAGATGGGCTTGAGAGGCTTAAAGCCACTATGGAGGAGTTCCTCTGTTTCTAAATTTCAACCACTTTGGCCAAAAAAAGAGAAAAAGTTGTAGGAATTTTTAGATTTCCCATTTTAGTGAATGGGGAAACACAGAGATCCCTTTTGTACAGAGTGCCCCAGGAGCCAAATTACAGCTTAATGCAGAGAGTGCAAATTGCATCATGGAAACAGAGTGCAATACAATCACAAGGTGAATCTTGGGGCCTGTGCACACTGGTATCAACCAGATAGAGTTTTGGCCATTACCAAGTGGGAGGGTAGTAGCAGCTACTTAACTGTTTTTTTCTAAGATAGAAAAAACTTAAAATTCCATTTCTAAAACCAAACTCCTTTGCTTCAAGGAGAAGTTCTCATGCTACAAATTAAAAAACAACAATGATAATTTCCCCCCCAGAAAAAAAATTAATCCCAGATGAGCGAAATCTGTGTGCCAGATGGGACACTGCATTCATTGCTTCCTTGGGTCCATATTCTGCAACTAAGAGAAGGACCCTTACAGAGTCTCAAGGGGGATTCACAGCCAGGTTCCAGCCTTCAGATAACTAGAGACCTTCTAGGTTACAAGAGAAAAATACATACATGCATACATACATACATGCATACATGGTTTACTTCTGTGAATCAATGGTCCTAGCCCTAATTGAGATGTTTATTTTCCCCCTCATAGTGCTTAGATGATAGATAGATAGATGATAGATGATAGATAGATAGATAGATAGATAGATAGATAGATAGATAGTGTCTTCTTGGTTTAAGGTGGTTATCTAACTTTACTTGGAAATTTGTGAGCCGAACCAGCTTTATCTAATGCTGCTTGGTTACTTATGGTATTGAGAACTGCAGGAACAACCAGAAATATTGGCTGGGTATATGACTTTTTCTTCTGCATTCATTTCAGCTTATTTTCATTCATATGTGTTTACAGAACTGCTTTTTTATTATTTTGGAATGTTGTGTAAAGTCGTTAATCTATGTTAATAAGAGAACAATAGGATGTAAAGTAAAATGGTCAATTGTTCCCTTGAATTCATGGGATTGTGTTGCCAAGCTACAAAGCAAGGCCCAAGACTACTTTTGAATTTGTAAAATGCCCTTATTACCCCAAACAAGGGCAATAAATAAATAAAAACCTACTACAAACAAGCAAAGCAATGCTCTAATCATTATAGACAAATGCATATTCAATATAATCACAACTTTGTATAACAAAAGCTTTTAAACTACTTGATGCAGTCATGAACATATATTCATAGAGAAACGAAGCTGCAGAAGTAAGAATGTGATGCCGTATATGTGGCAGCCTGGAGTCTAGATCTGGTTCTCAGAGTTATTGCATCTGGCTGGTAGGCAGGCCAAGCTTACTCAGATGTTAAATGCAGGTGGACATGTCCCCTACTTTACAGTCCTTTATTTAAAGAGCAGTCAGAGGGTAGTCCTCCATTTGAAGGTGCTCTCTATTTGAAAAGTTGTCCAGCACAAGTCTGGCTTGAATATAAATTACCTTAAGAAAGGAGATCTGGGCCCTTGAAATATTCCAAAAGCACCTAGAAAGTTGTGTGAGCAGGCACACAGGACACCTGTTGACAGTCTTCCCGACTAGGGTGAGAGATACTATACTTCTTTTAAAAATTATTTCTGAATTTGCATCAGTACATCTAAACTGACACATGCATATCTGTTCCACTTTTTGTGCTCTTTTTTTTTTGGGTGAGGTGAATGTGGCTGCCCACTTTTAATGAGTGTTGTGCATTTAGGATTGTAGTTTTGCAGTGTAATCCTCTCCATGTTTACTCTGAAGCCCCATTGCAAAGTACTCCTCTTTAATTATTTATTTCTGTAATGTAAAACACAATCTTTGTGTTAGTTGTTTGTGAAACTTGGTGTGTGTGTTTAAAGAAATAAGGCTTGTGATAGCATTATGTGGTAGTTTTGCTGTAAATATTGGTCATGGCCAAGGAAATGTTTGGGCAGGGTTGGTTTCCCTTTAAAAAATACTCTGGCCTGGCATTCTGAGCCAGCACCTGGAGGTGGATCTAACTCCCATTTTGATTTCCCACCAATTTAATTGTTGACTCCTGTATGCGCAGAACTTGCTAGACCACGGCTACTGTAGGATAAGCCTCCCAAGGCCCATTGGTAGAGAAGGGGTCCAGCAGGAGGCACTTTGCCCAACACCTTTTCTTTAAAACCTGGACACAGACCTGCATTTGGGATAAGAAATGCAAGATAGTATATAAAGAACTGTATGCAATGTTCTCTTTCCAGGGCACAAGAGCCTATTTGCTAGTGGATGACAGTGTTCAAAAGTTGCAATGCAAAAGTTACACTAGCAGAAGAAATGATTTTTGTGCAATCTGTTGCACAACAATCTTTGGCAATGTAGTTGCAATCTTTGGTAATGTAGTTGCTAGTGCAAAAATTGACTCCATTGAATACAACCAAAAGTATTTTATGTGACTAAACTGATACTCACTTTCATTCTTCTAACACCAAGCCTAACACTGAAAAAGAAAACAATAAGATCAAACTAATCAAAATATTCTGTTCTAGGATATTCCACATGTTACCGAAGGACATATTTGAGGTGGGATTAGGGGAATTAACTGTGATTCCTGCATTGCAGGGGCTTGAAGTAGATGACCCTTGATGTCCCTTCCAGTTCTATGATTCTTTGATTTAGGGGGTCAGCTGTGCAGCCCACAATCTTGCATGTTACAGTGTGTGCCAAAGTCTGATGTTAGAGATTTGAAAAGGAGCTTCAGGACTAGGTCCAAATAACTTGAACCAGCAGACTTGAAGTGCTGTCAGGAACCAACTCCACAAAAGGCGGAGACAGAAAGACCCATAGCAGTGGGGTTGTGAAAATAGAAACAGGCACCACCACAAGGAAGACTTGAGCACAGGTAAGGCACGGTTTCACTGTTTTGATGCTGGCAGGGAAGCAAACAACTATTATCACGAAGGTAACCATTGCTCTAGCAAAGACCTGGATACAGATAAAGTGCTTAATTTTGTTTACAGTGGCTGCTCTTTTTGGCCATTAATGTGCATGTCTCGTTTTTGATTCCTATGCCATAGCATACCCTTTCCCCTCCAATAGTAAACAATTTTGCACAACCACGTATCTAGTCTGGATTACATGCAATTTCAGTTGAGGTTATTGAAGTGAGAAAAAGTAGGTCTTTTAGTTGGGAGCTATTTTTATATTCATATATTCTTTTATCTTATCAGGCATCAACCATACATTGCGAATAATTTCAAAAATATTTATTAGTTTGTGGCAAGTTATGAAGACTCATTTACATTGTTAAGTTTTGAAATCTTATATGGGTCTGGATTGGATAGGCCACCAGCTTCAGCCATATTGTAACTAGCAGGCTTTGTTAAGGAAGTAGGAATGCTTTCTGACGCTGTTATGTCCATATTCAATTTCTGAATCTCACAGGCAAGTGAATTTGAACACAGTCCAAAAATCATTTGACTTCCTAAGAATGGTTGATATATTAAAATAAAAATGTATTACATGGTTAGATATTAACAATGAAATTGAAAAGGACTGGGAATGTAAAACTTTGCAGTGACTAAAATATACTGAGGTTAAAATACAGGGTAACTTTACAAATCACTATTAATTTCTTTGGCTTTCATTGCAATAACATTGATTTAATTCATTAGATCCCTTTCTGAATCTATATTTCAGTTTTAGAGTTGTCAGTTTGTGTTAATGACAATTTTACCCATCTGTTCTAACATGAAAATGAGGCTTCATACCACAGAGATGATAGATCTTGAGTAGTTTAAGAAGTGAGATTTCTCTTTAAGGTATTCATTTGGATTATGCCTCCTTTGATACCATTCGCCCTAGAAATTAAGCTGAATAGTTTTTTTAAAAACCATGCAAAGATAATATTTAGCAAAAATTCAAATGTCATATTTTGTCATTTTAGACCATTGCCTATTGCACACTTTACAGAGAAAATTTCCAAACATTCCCACTCGTTTGCTGTCTAATGGCAAAGCCATAATTTTGTATGTCAGCATATCAGAACTCGAGGAGATGTGAAAGGAATAATAATTAGTTTCTTTAATTTGGCTCTTGAAATGGTATTACTATTACAGAGGCACCCTGATCCTAAACCTTTAAATAATATGTGTAAATCGTGTCATATACTGAGATTGGGCCTAAATTGTTGTGTTGCAATATCAACATCAGATCCTTAGAAAAACTGCCATATAAACCATGATTATGATATTGCCACAGTGTGCTCACCTCATTCTAACTTTACATACATTGGATTGTATCCAATGTAGTCCTGCTCAGAGTAGACCCATTGAAGTTCATGGAGATGACTAACACTTCTGTTAATTTCAGTGTGTCTACTCTGTGTAGAATTTAGTTGAATACAACCCTTTATCTGCTAAGTCAGGAAGTCACTTGACACATAAACATCTGTACTTCTGAACCTCAAAGTCCAGGTGTGTAGAGTATTTCAATGGGCTGTACCAAGCTAAATCCTACTCAGTTTAGACCCATTGAAATTTAGGAACCTGAGTTAGTTATGCCTATTAAATTTATTGCCTTTTCTCTTAGTACAAGATGTCTGCTTCTTAAGTGGTACAAATCTCAAATTGTGGGAACTAAAAAAGGCATTGTAGGTACTTCTGTGGGGGTTACGTTCTGGGTCCCCAAGTAGATGAGTGAAATTGTGTAAACCGGGAATCACCCTCTAAACACCCTTTAAACTCCCTCTCTGCCGCTCTCTCTTCAATCCATGTCACATATACCACATCCAAAAAATACCCACAACTAGAATTGAAGCTCTGGGGCCAGCAGGAAGCAGGGGGATGCATGGGAAAGTGGCTTCTGCTGCTGCACTACCCCACACACCAGCTGTTAGATGGGGAGGCTGAGCACCATAAACAAAGCCCTGCTGTGCCTATGGTCTCTTCAGGGCTTCCTCTACCTTCACTGGCATCCTCTTCGGCCTCCGGGGAAGGTCTCCTTTTGAGCCACAAGGCCTCTCCAGCTCTTTGCCACTGTATCTTGGTTTGAATTGAATTATTTATTTATTTCTCAACACTGCACATATGTGCGGTCGCACATGAGTAGAATGCACACAAGTGTGCAGCTTCACTTTTTCTTATTATTGAAATACTCCTAAGAACTGTGGAAGGAGTGGAATAGATGATTCTTTGCCATAAACAGCTTTACAATCGAATAGGTATTGAACAGAAATGAAAACTAGACAAGGAGGGTAGAGGAAAATAAGCAAATTTTTGTACAAAAACTCTTACGTGATGCTACAATATGATTATGTAATAGCCACTGTGGGATGGGGAAGAGCCAAATGCTAGACAGTCCCTGTCCTGCTTTGATATATCATTGTAGACTGACAGTAGATGACAGATGGGGAATTTATAAGGGTTTGTACTTTGTAAGTATAAGCTGAGCAGTTGTAAACCAACTGAGTGGGTGGGGGAGGGGTGCTCCCAGATTTTCAAGGGTGAGGAAGCTGGGAGCCTTGTGGGGCTCTCTGCATACAGCTATTTGTGTCTCACTGCATGTTGCAGGGCAGGGAGTATGCCAGGTTCCCTCCAAAGGATGGGAATGTTCAACATATTTTAAAATGAAACATAAACAGGATGTGGGCAGTAAAAAATCTCACCAGTAAAAGCCAGACAGGTGGTAGGTAATTCTAGTGCTCAGTTTGGATGGAAATCAGAGAAAGGAACAGAAGTCAAAGTCCTTCAGGGTGGAGATTAGCAGCGCAAGGTTATTGAACTGCCCAACAATGAATCAATTTCTTTCTATATATTTATTAGTAGATAGAAATTATTTTGACTGCAAATCCAATCGAAGTCACTATGGCAACAAAGGTCATGCATTAATATGTAGTCTTTGTCTAGCAGATTTGTTTATTTCCCTGCAGTGAATTATAAAGCTGACTCCCCCCCTCCCCAAACAATGTTGAATAATACAATGTCTTTTAAAACAAAAAAAGAATGCATTGTGTGCAGTGCGACACATCACAATGTCTTAGGGTGGAAGCAGGTGGGGTTCTGCAGATAGCTCAGTTCTCCATCAGGGCAGGTGAAATCTGTCAATTTTTCCAAGTTCAGTTCTCCGCATTGACACATCCATTTTTAAAAAAAGTTTTCACAAAAATTTATCAGCCTTTCAATGCAAATTTCTCATTCAGTACACATTTGTATGGAATTTTGCCTAATACTGTATATACATTTTTGCAAAGCAATGTCCCCCAATATAATGCATTTTGTGTATGCTGTTTTCACTAATACATATATTTAAATGCACACTTGACCTAAATATATGCAGTATTGTAGCCATTACTTGGCTGGAGGACTGTATTGCAGAATCTGGAAGGGGGTGAATTTCAAGGATAGCTGTGTTTTGGTTCACATATTGTTTAAATAAGGTGTTTGCCTTAAAATGCAAACTGAATCAAATGTCTTCCCCATCTCTATTCACTCATTGTGTCTGTGAGTTGCCTCAGTGAATCCATTTCCACTTTGCTCTTAGCCTCGAACATCCTAGACTGGGCAGAAAGGGACTGTGGACCTATTGTTATGGTGGCATACACAGGAAGAGGAAATTGAAAGCTGAAGAGTCTTCTTCCTTCCTTCCTTCCTTCCTTCCTTCCTTCCTTCCTTCCTTGGTTCATACCTTCTAATCACTGTGAATTAATACTTTTGTATTATGACACATACCTCAGCTGTGATCAGCTGCATTTCTGGGCACTATGATTCTGAAACCTTTACTTCAGCCAGCTATGTTGGCAGTAGCTATGCTGGCAGGTGAGGGCAGTTGGAGAAGGAAGGGGAACAATAACTTATAAATCTCCAGAATTTCAGGGGAAGAGTAGTTGATTGTTAAACCACTCTGTGAATTGTAGCTCTGAGAGGGTAATAGGGGTCTCCTAACAACTCTTAGCACCCTTAATGAACTACAATACTCAGGATTCTTTAGGAGAAGCCATGGCTGTTTAAAAGTGGTATGGTAGTGCTTTAAATGTATGGTGTGGATGTGGCCTGATAAAGCCTTTGTCTAGGGAAAGACTCTTGGGTGTGCCAATATAAAGACAAGTGTTATGAATCAAAAGTTCCAAAATGCCTCTGTTGAAAAGAATAGGGAAGCCACAAGCGCAGGAGATTAAGATCTTCATAAACTTTTGCAATAGTGTGTTCTCCAGTTCTCTTTACTGCAATGACTGAGTAGCTCTTGCTCTGCATGCTTTCATACGTTCACCACAAAGGAAGTCCTCACAGGGGGTTGGACTTGATGGCCCTTGTGGTCTCTTCCAACTCTATGATTCTATGATTCTAGGCAGGAGCTGCTGGTGTGCATCATTAGCCATAACCCAGAAATTCCTTGCAAGCACAGAGTATTTATATCTAAATAACACCTAACCTTACTTGGAGGGGAAAAGTGCCCCCCTTGGAATGCTGTGTGGTGCTAAGCTTATAATGTGAAGCTTGATTGTTTCATATCTATGTAGTTGGGTTTCTACCTGGGCTATGCATTCAAATTAACTATAAAGGCATTTCTTATGAATATTGATGGGGTTTGAACAAAAAAGCCCACAGATTGGAGAGAAATGGTAAGCCTCTTTAGAAGGTTTTGTGACTATTAGCAAATGATCGGCTGCTTCTTCAAATAATAAGGATTTAAATCAATGTGAAGAAAATAATCAATTGCATCTCTCATTTTTATCCCTCTCTCTTTGAAATACAGTAGCTTGCATATCTCAACACGAATGTCAGTATGAACCAAAATAAAACATTCAGACAGTAAATGAAGCTGCTGTTGATATTTATAATATTCCCTATAACTGTGCATGTGTGTGTGTATATATTATGCAATCTTTTATATTTTTTTAAGCAGTTCAATGGAAAGAGATCATTTTATTAAAAAATCATGAAGGCAAGTGCACTCATTCAACCTTAGAAATGTTTTGATGGCTTTTCAGCGCAGCAATATATTTAGATGGGAATATGTCATTAATATAAACAGCTGAATAGAAACTATTAAACTAACACAATTTAAAACTGAGCAAACCTGAGTATTTGATTAAAGTTTTTGTACATTCTGTACACTTGAACAGGTAACATAGAAGCATAATATTTTTGTTTATTTTTAATTTGTTAGAAGTAGTATCCCTGAAGTGCAAAATTTCCCAATAGTTTGTATTTTGAAATTAGAAGACTGGGGCTGAGGGAGCTTGTTTAGTCTGGTTTTTCTTAATTTTTATTTTCTGCCAGCCACATTTCTGGAGACATCTAAAATAGCAAATTGCAGCTGACTGCAAGAATACAGATATGGCATTTGTGTCGGCCATCTGGCTCCTTGGTCCTGAAGCAAGGCCCACATCTGGACTCCATTGATTTGTCATGATTAAGTCCCACTAAAATCGATAAGATTTTGATAGTTAAACAATGGGCTAAGCAATCTTATAGGGATGCGGGTGGCACTGTAGTCTAAACCACTGAGCCTCGGGCTTGCCAATCAGAAGGTCAGCGGTTCGAATCCCTGCGACGGGGTGAGCTCCTATTGCTCCTAGCAGTTCGAAAGCACGCCAAAAAGTGCAAGTAGATAAATAGGTACCACTCTGGCAGGAAGGTAAACGGCGTTTCTGTGCGCTGCTCTGGTTTCGCCGGAAGTGGTTTAGTCATGCTGGTCACATGACCCAGAAAAACTGTTTGCGGACAAACATCGGCTCCCTTGGCCAGTAAAGCGAGATGAGCGTCGCAACCCCAGAGTCGTTTGCGACTGGACTTAACTGTCAGGGGTCCTTTACCTTTAAGCAATCTTATACTTCAGTTACACAGGGGGCAAGAGAGACCCCCTTGCTGTCGTGCAATAGCCAAATTAAGCCCCTCTGCCAATGTGACTGAAATATAGGGTTGCTCCTAAGGCAGCAATCCTATGCACTGTTGCCTGAGAGTAAGGCTGCAGTCCTATACACATGTACCCTAGTATAAGTAATTTTGAAGCATTCAGTGGGACTTTCTTTTGAGTAGACGCCAGTGGCCCATCACTGGTCTCCTTGTCCATTTATTGGGTAGTGTCATCACATCAGTGAGGTCTGTGCTGTGAGAGCGTTTTTAACACATGAAGTTCATAGGGATATGGGAGGCTGCCTTATATCAAATTAGCCCATTGCTCTATCTAGCTCAGTACTGTCCACACCGATAGGCAGCAGTTCTCCTGGTTTTCTCCCAGCCCTGTGTGGAGATGCCAGGAATTGAACCAGGGACCTTCTGCACACTTTACCATTGAGCTATGGCTCATGCTTTAGCTGGTTTGCATTGTGAATGTATCACCTATGCAGGCCAACATGTGCATTCACATTACAAAATACTTCTCTTCCATTCAGAGAATTGGGAACTGACTTAAGCACCATGTTTGAGGCTCCTGATAACTTGAAAGTTAATCATATAGAGAGGAGATGGCATTATTCTTGCATCTCCGCAAAAGTTAATTTTATAATTTCTTGTAATGAATACTGCTCAATAAAGTGATCAGGTCACAATTTGTTGGCTAAATTTGCTCTTGGTTTTCGCTGTGCAAATACAGAAGGACTTACAGATAAGGATCTTTTATGTTATAACACACAAGATTGTACCTAGGCATCTTTCTAATGAGCAGCTTTTTTGTGAACTGTAATCTGTTATAAAATCTAGTCAATATTCCAAGTGTATCCAAAAACACACACGTTTAGTGCTTATTTGGGATGTGCCAAATACAAAACACAACCAACAACCAACATTTGCTTGTGAGAACTCATGATTATATTGATTATATTACTAGAATAAGTAAGCCTGCAATCTCACATACAGTTACCTGAGAGTAAGCCCAACTGAACATAGTGGGATTTACTGTTGAGTAACTATGAAATGGGTTGTGTTAAAAACCTGCCAGTGTTCATCCCATTATCAAGGCCTTTTCTCCATTATTACCCTTGATTTGGCCACTCAAGAAATCCAACCCTGTACTCCAATCTGAAAAGTATTTGTTGGAAGCTGAATGAAATTAGTCCCTTATGAGCTAAGTAATTGTAAAGTTACATTACCCCATGGAAGTGATAACTGATAAAATCTGACAATTTCAATTTTAAAGCAGCTGCGCTTCGGTACGTTGAAGCTGTGATAGCCCTCATATTTATCAACCTATAGCTTGCTAGGCTTACATACATAGTCATGAAGTATGAGCTACACTTAATGATAAAATTACTTTAAATATTGATTATATAGCAGACTGGGCTAACAATAAATGTATTGCCTACTCATGCATAAGGTGTACTCCATTTTTTAAGTTCCTGTGATCTATTTAATTTTCTCCAATTTTTATTTAGTTCTGGAAAATTCATGGAAAAAACAACAGTTATTACAATATACTTTAGCCATAATGGTTGTTATGTGGGTTCTAATTAAAGAGGACAGATTAACTGCCTTAGTGAAGTGGTTCCCAAACTTTCCCCCCCCTATGGAGCACTTAAAAATTGGTGAGGGTCTTGGTGGTCTAGTTAATTATTTTTCTGCCTGTTGTAGCAATTGTAATGCACTGTGCTAGATGCTGTATGATTTTTAATTGCATTTTTATTGCTTCTTTTATTATAAATCATGTATTATTGTATTACAGTTTGAATTCCATAGAATGCTATATGAAATACAATAATAAATAATAAAATGCAGTATAAAAGAAGCGATAAAAATACAATATTTAATATTTAATGTGCTGAGCCCTGAATGAAGAAGTCCAGCTAGCTTATGTTTATAAAGGGGGACAAGGTCCATACTGTATATTGCAGAGAGTTTCAGACTATGCCTTCAGAATATTTCGCTAAAATCTGGTAGAAAAGCACCTATAGGTATGTATATGTGGTGCTCAAGTGGTAGAAGATCTTTATCATTATTTACTGTACTGCTCCTTGTATTCTGAACCAGCAGCAAAGTTTATTCTCAATTTGTTGGTGATGATCAAGCAAAAATTACATATTTATTGTCTCATTCCGACGAATTTGTGGCAAAGAGATCCAAAGGCAAGGGGGGTGGGGTGGTCCATATTTTGGGGGATGCAATTACTTTTGCATAGGAAACATTTGGTGTTCCCTCTTAATACAGGCTTGGCCACCTAATGTCTGAGGGTAAGATTTGCTCTTGGAGCCCCATAGAATATCAATTTTTCCCATTTCAGTGAATGGCAGCCCATTGCTTTATGTGGTATGTGACCACCTCTCCTCACACAACCCAACCTGGACCCTACATTCATAACTGGAGCTCCTTTTCTATGCACGCCTTCTGAGGGAAGTGTAAAGGGTAGCAACGTGAGAATGGACATTTTGAGTGATGGCCTCCCAAGGAGGAATGCTTGGCAGCATCCTTATCTGTTTTTGAGCACCAAGCAAAAGCATTCTAATTCACCCTAGCCTTTGCATCTTAAATATTCTGCTTATCAGTTGAGTGTGTGTGTGTGTGTGTGTGTGTGTGTGTGTGTATTCATGCATGAGTTATTAGTGAGCATTTTAGTCTGATTTAACTCTTGTTTCTACAATTGTTTTTTAATGATTTTGAGTTTTCACATTGAGTTGAAAAAAACGCAACTAAAAATATAATAATAAGCGAGGTGAGTTTTGACGGTCTTCCAATATCCTTGCTAATTGTAGCACATTCATAAAAGGCACTGGTGAGAACAGAGTTCAGAACTTACTTGAGAAGCTTCAATCCTTGTTCTCTTTCTTAGTCACTAGAGTATGAAAAAGAGATGGAAGCCATATGCCAGCATGGCAGCTCACCATCTATGGACCCTGCACACCCTAGTGCCTTAAAATGCCGTGTGCCTGCAATGTATCTATATGGGTATAACCGAAGGCAGTACTTCATGCGATCAGCAACCTGGCTTTTCCAGGGTTAATAATCATGTGATATATGTGTGTGTGCACATTGCAGACAAGCAACATGTCCCATTGCATGTTCATTCATTTTACATGCAGAAAACAAGCCCTGTTGTCTAAAGCTTAGCAGGAGCAGTACATGTCTGATACCATTTATTTAGAATGGGAGTAATCCTGGATGGACCTGCACCGTAGCACACACTTCTAATATGGGAGCATTGGAAATATGAATTATTCATTAATTACATTTATACTCCAACTTTATTATATGGAGTCACACAGGGTCCCCCAGGCAGTTGCTCATGTAGGCACTGATCAGACCCCAATATGCTTAGCTTTAGCAAAGTTGCCTTCTGACCATAATCCCAAGAAAAAGCAGGCCATGAGAGAGGAATGCACTATAAGAAATGGACCCCAAGCCACATCAGCTAGAAGTAAGGCATCCTGCTGTGCAGACATAGCCAAGCAAAACTTCTGAATGGGTTGGAATAATCAAGTTCCTTAATGTTGCGTTTGTATCTCTCTCTTTCTGCTTGCATTTCCTGGGCTGGCAGGGACAGCTGGGCCTGTTTTGATTTTTGTCAAAAGCAATGGCGTTCCAAAGCCATAACTCTCCGTTATGCATGGGGACTTGTTTGCATTATTGCCTGTAAATGTGGATGTTAGCATGCATTACCAATAGCAGTTGGTGCTATTGTTTCAGTCTGCCAAAACACAAGCTTAAGATTCCAAAGCTTAAAATGGAGGGGGTGGCTAACTTTGCAAGAAATATGGATAGAGAGCTTAGAAGCTGTACTTACTCTTTGTGTGTGTGTGTGTGTATTGCAGGATGGGGGTGGGGTGGGGGATAGGGAAACACAAACACTATTTCTAGATTTCTCCATTGTCCATATAGAACCCGTTGTCAATTAGATATGCTGGGGTGTGGTTAACACAAGCAAATTGTACTCCAGAGTGCTAAAAAACAGGCATGGTGCAGTGGAGTGTGCCTGCCTCATCTCCTGGGGTGTGATTATTTAAGGATAATGACACCCCCTGCAGAGGCACCTTATTGCTCTTTTGCAAAAACAGTCTTTATTGAGAGGAATTAATTGCATTGTTGTTGGTGGCATGAAATAAGTTTAATATTTTTAAATGATCTTCCCAGTTTGTACTGCTTTGGAGAGAGACTTTCACAGATATGTCAAATAAATGACTGGCTTGGGAAAGTCACTTCGCTTTATTATTATTGTTATTATTATTATTCAGAGGTTTGTGTGTATGTATCTGTCTATATGAACTGTGATTTTAATTTGTTTTATCTGCATGCTGCCCAGAGATCTCTGGTTATTGGGCAGCTGATAAAAGGAATTAAAATAATAATAATTAATTAGTGTGTGTGTATAAAAAGAAAAAGAGGGAGATACTTATTTATCCGATAATATACACAAATATATATTATAAGATAAATTATCCTATTCGGATTGATTGTGATTCTTATGTATAAATTGGAAATTTTGCTTCAGTACAACCAAGCATGTACCCACCATAAGTATAAAGGATACCAATATTTTGCAAGTGAATTCACTTGGCATTGATGGTATCCAAGTATTTATTCCTCAGTTTTAAAGAAAATTGCCATGCTCAGTGTTTAAGTAAACTAAAGATACCATCTTTTCAAGCTGCAGTCTGGCTGGCAAATGTGTTGTGTTATACTGTACCCCCACAGCCTACTTACAGTTCTCATAGCAGCTGGGAGAATAGCTTTTATTATGGGGATTTTAATTAGTGCCATGTATAAAAAGAGCAGCACTAATGTTGGCGAAAGTTGCTGGTGCGCTTGCTTCCATAAAAGGTGAACCGGTTTAGTGCCACTGGTTACATTCAAGTTTCATGATTTCCTTGCTGCAGTTTAGCAGTAAATCAACCCTTAGTGTACCAGAAGCTTCATCTTTCTCACCTCTGCTATGACTAGGGTGGTGTTCTTCAGCATCTCTTTGTCAAACATGCCATGGACTTCTCTGACTCTGCTCCTACTTTCCTCAGAAGCATCTCTTCCCTTGTTTTAGGCTAGGCAGTAAAGGAGACTAGCCACATCATTTTCTGGTAGCGATATTGTTTACGATTAGGAGGCCAACCCCAACGGGAGCCTGCAATAGATGCTTCTTCACAAATGCTTCTATCACAGTACATTATGCAGCTTTGTGTGGCTTTGTTTTCATGAATGCCATTGACCCCATTGGTTTTGGGTTTTTGGGGGGGAAACTGGTAGTATACAACAACATCAAAGGGAAAAAGTACAAAAACAACTTGTTCCCACATTTAAAACATTGCAATACAGGACTGGTTCCCTCCCATACAACATAGAAAGGTCCTCAGAAATCTAACTTCAGAAGATCATAAAACTGTAGAGTTAGAAGGGATCCAAAGGGTCATCTAGTTCTGGTTCCCAAATGACCTGTGCATGTCTGGAGGTCAAAGTATGAATATGCCTATTGTATATAATCAAAGTAGAGAATCCACCTTTCAATAAAGTTGTCACTTCTTGTACTCCCTCTGGGAAGTCTGTGATGTGCCAATGTTTCCCACAAAAACCTCTTCCAAACGTGTTTTTTCCACTGCCCAGTTGTGGGACCAGACTAGGACTTCCAATGCTGCACTATTGCCATCCTTGATGCTTTTGAAAGGAAGTTCATTGCCTCCTTGTGCCAATTTTGGTCTTCCACACTAGCCAGCAATAACAATAGTGCTGGCACCAGGTGGAGATAGCACCTGAAATAACTCGAATCCACGTTTGCCAAGAAGGGCTCGATCTGGAACAGTTCCATCACATATGCACCCACAGGCCTTGTGGTCTCCTCTGTTGAGTTTTGTGGATACAACATACAACATTGTATCAGTGCAATGTAACACAGTCTGTGGCCCTATAGTCATGGATGGGATTTTGTTGAGTATTCCTGCTCCCTGCCTTTCCCAAGGCCCCTCTACAGTTGCACTCTCCTGAGTAACATCCTAGATATTTTGCTACATGGATGTCATGCCCTTGGGCTGTTTTCTCTTGGTCTTGTAGCTGACGACAGGATTAGGCTATTCAAAAATCCTCATGTAGACTGCTGCACTGGATGCAGATACATATTATTTGTACTGCACCATCAATGTATATGGTCCTTTTCAAAACAACATAAAGAAGGCAGGTCTCTGTTCCAAGGAGACTATAAGCTCCATACTAACACAGAGAGTGGCAACAAAGGAAAGGTAGAGGCAAAAGATAACCATCAGAGAAAAGGAAGGGATACTGTGAGATTCAGTTAACTGCCTATCAGGAGGAGAGCACAAATAGTGGTTTTTACCTCTGCTGCTTCACCATCTCATTTATCTCTGGAATAATCAATGGCTAATAACTCACTTATCTTTGGTGCTAATGTTTAGTATCCAATGTTGAGTGTTGTTTCTTATTTTACGAGACTCTTTGCATCATTTTTATCATCTGCTTCCCTTTTTATGCTAATGGTTCTATCTATCAGTCTCAGAGTAATAGTGCAGGTATATGCTCCTCCTAACAGGATGAATGAATACAGTAAGATGGATGTGTTTGTGCTGCTTATCAAATATGGAAACAAATGAGAAGGAATGAAGTGGGCACCAGTGTGCCATCACAGAGGTTAGTTCACCTGAATGTGCTCAACAGTCAGCAAATGATGCTTTATAGCAGTTTCCCAAAGAGGAATACTAAATCCTGTTGGTTGGGGAGAGGGAATGGATAGGATGGAGGGAAGTAAAATGAGGGTGTTATGGGGTAGAAGGAAATTGCAGCTGCCCAGTAGTCTCACAATGCCATGAACATAGATGAAAGGCAACTTCAATATGGAATTGAAAGGCTAAACTAGACCCAGGCTGTGTGATTGGATTGCCCTGTGCAGTATGGTGGAAGAAGAGAGAAGTTTGCCTGGTTCTGTAACTCGAATGGTTTAAGCAGGTCTCTCAGCCTTTCACTTTTAAAGTACCGTCCCATAAACAATCTTGTGAACAGTAGTTTGTTATGGCTGCTGGGATTTGTAGCTCTGTGTTGTTTTATATTTCCCAGGGTACTTTTGTGTGTGTTTGCTTTAAATGTACGGTGTGTACATAGCCATAATATTGGATAGTAATAATAATACTGGACAGAGCTGTTATAAGGACCATTTTCATCTATTTGAAATTTTTCATCTATTCATCTATTTGAAATTTTTATCCCCCACCATTCCTATGCACCTGCAGCACTATGTGAATGCCCAGCAGAAACACTGTATGAGTGCTAAGAGGTACTAATATGGTCAAAGAGGGAAGTGGTGGGATTTTAAAGATTAAGGCTCCCACTAGGGTTTGGAGAGGTCATGCCTTGGCTGTATCTATGAATGACTGGGGGGCTCCTAATGTTTCCCACAGACTGCTTAGACATATTCCAAAATATTTCTGTGGCAGACTTACTATCAAGACACCTGTTATTTTAGTGTTTGATAGATGTTATGTGATCTGCAGTACGTCGCGAAATTGTGGTTCTGTATATTTATCACCTGTGTGATTACTTGTTGCTCCCTTGCATACTAAGTTTGCCATTCTGTTTTTATTGTATGATGATTCTCTGTGTCCCGGTGTTATGTGCTTTCTGCATGGAAATGTATAAAAAAGAGCAATTATTATTATTGTTCTTATTTTAATATGTGGCTACTTGGAAAGAAAATCTTGTTTCTTTGTCTGCTAGTGCAACATTCTTTGTCCACTAGTGCAAGAGCTTTTGCACTAGCAGATGGCAGTTTAAAGGTTGTGCAACAGAGGAATCCAATACAACAGTTCTGCTAGCAGATGCTTGTTGTTCAACAGCTGGTTCTTACTGTGCAGTCCATTGCACAACTATCTTTGGCAATGTACTTGTGTTTTCCTTTGGGCAACAAGGGTCCACTAGCACAACATGTATACCACTAAGTGACTTGAACTTAGGGCTATGATGGAGACAACTTGCTGTTTTGTAGGAGATTGGGAGTGGCCTTAAACACCAAGATGTTGTCAGGGGCTTTGAGGACATCTCCTAGTTTGGTTCCTGTGACTATTTGTGGGTCTCCTGGTGTTTCATACAAACTGTTATTCAGCCTTCCCTATCTCAGTGCATCTCAGTGGTTATGCAGAAGGACAACAAAGCTGTTTGAAGGTAGATCCCTGAAAACTACAATATAATCAACCAATAACCCTTGACTGTATTTCAATGTCCCTTTGAAAATAACCACTACATTCCAATGGACATTTGGTGTGATAATTCCTTCTAGTCCCAGGTAGGAGATGCATCATTATTGTCCCCTAGTCAAATGCTTGTGGAGGGATTTTGGTTATGCAGAATCCAGAAAGATTTTTACAGGATAAATATTTTTGCCCCCTTGCTTTAGATTTATTTTAAAAATGTATTTCGGCCAGATGTCCCTAATATCCAGCGTAACCAAAAGGTTCTCTTTTTGTGATTTTCAAAACGTAATGACTGGAAATGTTTGCCAGTTTCTGCCCCACATGAGCTGCCTTAGCTTGAGTATCTTATGGTGCATTCAAAGACTGATAGGTGCATTAGCACTTTTTCATTTTTATTTATGCCGAATATGCTCACATAAACACAATTTCCATACATACGATTCAAGTTGCATTTAACTCAGATTGGGTTATATATGGTATGCAAGGTGCTGGGGAGAGAATTACAGGTGAGTTTCATCTACAAGGATGCATTTGAGAAATATGGAGGGAAACATCTGCATTTCAATGTGTTCTGTATAGGCACATTTATTTGTACTGTAAATGCACTGAGAACTCTGTACTGGCTACCAGTAAGCTACCAAGCCCAATGCAAGATGTTAGTACTACTCTACAAAGCTTGGGACTGAAGTACCTAAAGGAGTGCCTCCCTCAATACCAATCTTCTTTGGATCCTACAGGGGAGGCCTGTTGGTACTTTTGCCTCTGGCTGCTGCCAGATTGGCCTTAAGGCATTACAAGGTCTTCTTGGTGGTGGTTCCCCATTTGCAGAATGCCCTCCCTGGTGAGGTGCACGAGTCTCCCTCATTACTGACTTTAAGAAGACAATTTTATTTCAGAAGACACTGTTTAGCCAGGCAATTAATGGCTGATGTATACTGGCCATGCGAAATACATAACACTCTGAGTATGTGGCTGCTTTAAAACATTTTTAGATGTTCTAAATGGTTTTTAGATGGTTTTAAGTTGTTTTTTAATGTTTTAGATATTTTTTCTATTCTAAATTGTGCTATTTAAGCATTTTTTATGTTTTCCTCCATAGGCTACTTAAGAGGGAAGAGTGTATGTTTTCCTCCATAGGCTACTTAAGAGGGAAGAGTGGGATGTTAATTAATTAATTATAATAATGAAGTTTCTCTACTGTCCTTCTGTCCCAAGTTGGTTCACTCCAAGAAACATAGCTGGCACAATCTAGACATGGACAGAGCCTTGTGTTTCTACTTATATAGGACAGTGGAGCAGAGAAAGTTGGTGTGTTTGGGTTTTTTCCTGCAGGTTTGAATACTAAACGTATCCACTTTATCTCAGTGGATCTAGGAATGCATCATTCTGGTGTGTTACAGTATTAAAAACAACAACCAGCAGCAGTTGCCAGGGGGCATTGAAGCTCATTCCCTTACTAGCAATCCTATTTAAACATATCAGTAACTTGAGCAAACAGTCAATTCATATAACAAATGCTCCTCAAACTTTTTATTTTTAACTTTAAGCTTATTCTACCTTTCAGGATCTTTTGAACTCAGAAATAATCTGTTTCAGTGGGAGAGTGCAAGGAGATTCTTGGGTACAGCAGAATACATGATGTTGCTGTATGTGAGGATATGTGTAGTTCATGACAAATGGATATGATAGTCCATTTTCCCCTTACTCTCAGTCTCTTGTCGAGCAATAAGGACCTCCTGTGAACTCAAAGCACTTTCTTGAAGGACTGCAATTGAGCAGCTATTTCCCAACTCTCCTCCCACGTCTCAGAGAAGATCCATAGCCACTGTACTTTAGTACTTCTACCCAGATCACTCAGAGTCCCAGCGTTCATAATCCCCCTACAGGAGTTCTGTGGCTTCCCCTTTGAGGTTCTGGTCCACATTTTAAGACCCTAGAACAACCAATATTAATTGGAGAAAGCTGTGTTTCTGACCCAAGTGATGCCATTAAACATGTTATAAGTCCACTGCAATAGTGATATCTCTTTAAAATAGCCTCTTACCCAACCCTGGGGTGGGTGGCAGTTGTGACCTGTCACAGCCACCCCTCAACTCCCCATGGGGCGAGACACCTCCTCATGACGGCCAGTCATTGGGTGCTTTCCCTGGCTGGTTGCAGAGGAGGCTCTGGAGGCTGAGAATGGATATATACACGCAATGCCTGAGCCAAAACCCTACCTACATCTGTAATCAATAAAAGTTGTGGCCAGTTTTAAATCTCATAATGTTGTTTTGTCCAGTTTGTTTACATCTATTGTTGCCTTTGGACTTCGCTCACTGGGGTTGGGGGTGCTGCGAGTGGGTCCACAACTATCTTTTATATTGATTGGCTTTATGCCTCAGTGTGCACTTCATGTGTGGTTCTGTCTATAAATTTTGTCTTATGTAAACTGAAAGGTTGGGAGAGAATGTAGTGTGTACAGGGGATTCTGTGAAGTTCTCCCAACTTCTTTTCATCTTTCAGACCATAAAGAAACTGCTTTTACAGTGGCCCCAAACCAAGATTTACATGTAACTAATCAGTAGTAAGTTCATTGGTTGGGAGTGCAGTTTAAAAGAGGGACAGTAAATTGGAATGAAATCTGAAAAACAGTGAACCATAGAATGTTGGAATTATTTCTAAAATGTGAATTGTGCAGTCTCAGCAAGGCCACTGCTCTTGTGTTCTAAATGTGATGTCTTGTGCACACAAATCTAACTGGAGAGCAATTATATTCTAGGTGGGAATCACTTTGTGAAATAGATCAGGTGTAGTCTGTTTTCTGCATTAACAACATCCAGCAAAGATACTAACCATGGACTTGAAGATAGAAAACATAAATATCTTACTTGATATATTTTGGGATGACACACAGCTCATCCCAGAGTATTAGACTTGAACTTGGGAGTGGGAGATCTGGGTTCAGATCCTAGCTTTGTGAATGAACTTATTGGCCGACATAATTCATTTTCAAAGCAGAAAAATTTTAAAGTCTCCCATGGTAGCTGGAAGAATGAATAAGAGATTTTTTTTATACCGTGTTGCACACATTAAGGCTGCAATTGATTCACCTTGGCCTTCTGGCACTTAAATCAATGGCATTTCGGTAGAGGAAAAAACAGATTTAGTGCAAGAAAAGCAGTTTGTTAGTGGACTTCAATGTATAATATAATTTTTATCTTTCTGCTCCCATTGCTTCTACTACTTTAAGTGGACATGATCCAGAAAGTAGCCTGTTCACCTTTAAAAGTCTAATTGATTTAAGTGGCAGAGTTATATTTTTGTTTAAGCTCTTACTAACACAAGCAACACTTAATGTGGTTTGATCTTACTCATAATTAAAGTGTCAGGGAAATGAATGAATGATACCGTGGGAGAAGAAGCTCCCGTAAATATATAAATGTGTGTGTACATGTTCGTGTGCACATGTGTGCGTGCATCTATATCTATCTATATAGATATAACAATGAATTTAACCAACAAAAACAGGAATGCATCAAGTCAGTGATCAGAGAAAACCACCGTTTGTGCATGGGAGAACTGGATAAAAGCAACAGTGTATATTTACGTTCTTTATTGCAATCCATGGCTCTTCACTTTAATTTCAGTATAAGTAGGACATGTGTTGACTGGAGAGAGTTGCATAAATCACAGCTTTGAGATTTTCTTTCTTTCCTTTTTTTTTAAAGGCCTTGTTTTGAGTCATTATCCCTTTCATTCTAATGGAATTCAGCCAGATTTTCCATGACCTTAACACCCAATCATGCACAAGATTAGCCAATCGCTAGCTAATCCTTACTAGCCAAACCCCACTGGGAAGGAACAGCCAGACAAAGGGAAGCACACACATCCATTTAGCTGCTGAGCATTTGTAAGGAAGGATACTGCATGCACTTATCTTCCGACTGAAATCCATATGTGAACTCAAGTTGCACATTATAGGATACAGGGGGAAAATACAAAATTTAATTTGCGATCACTCTTAGTTAAACTGTTACAGTCACTATACTAATGAATGTCTGTATGATATGATTCCTCTTCCTCTCTCCCTCCCCCCTCATCTTCCAAACACATGACTGGAAATTCGTTTGGTTCGATCTTCCTAAAGCCTCTCTTTGAGAAGCTTCAAACTGTAGAGGTTCCGTTATATCTGGTAATGAGATACTGGGTGATCTTGGGCCATTCACATTGAGCTTCATTGATGAGTGGGGATTTGAAACCTGGTTTCCCAGGTTCTAGCCCAACATTTCACCATCACACTACACTGGCTGTCCATGTGACCTTGATCTGTTCCATGCACCCAAGCTGTGATAAAAAATGAGCTCACGAGTGTTGGACAACTTGGGCAGTGGCTAGAGCAGAGTGTCTTGCCTTTGCCAACAGAGAGTTTACTTGTGTGCAGTGATGAGTGTCTCCACTATGTGTGGGGACACTGTTCCCCACCATTTCACTTGCTCAACTATTGTTACATGCCACCCCAGTCTCTGCAAGTGGTAGCAAGATTCTAGGGTCATGTTTCCACTGTGAATAAGCCAGTATGGTTTCTTAAATGCTCTGTACTTAACTAGCCTGGCCATGCTGGTTTGCATGAACTGGCACAGGGATTCCTTATCTTGCACAGTTCTGCAGTGTGCATTTCCCTGTTCTATTCCAAATATTAGCTAGATTCTGACACTCATTTATTTATTGGGTTTAGGGGTCTTCCCCCCTACTTATAACACTATGTTGTGTCTTGGTATCTGCAGTGGGTTTTGTTTGTGTCTGGAGTCCCAAGGCAAGGTACTTGTTGGAGTACAGCAGTGTGAAAGTTCCCTGAGTGTTGCGAAGACAGGCTTTAAGTGAAACATGTTCCCTTCCTGTGCAAAGTGCTTTCCCCCCTCCTTGTTCTCTGTCACCAGTTTCTCCTTGTGAGCTCTAAGCATGTGAGAGATGTTCAGGATGGGAGTGTTTGTAGATACAATCCAATGGGAGAGATCCTTATGTGCAACACAGATTAAAAAGTGCTTTGGGGGGGAAAGGAAACGAAATACCTTTTGCATATACTTAAATTAGCTAAATAGATGCTGCAGCCTTCACTTGCGTCAAAAGTATCACATGGGTTGCCCGATAAGAAGCTTGTTCCATGCACCCTTTATATAGGGGACAGAGCTAGTTAAAAATCTACACCTTTAATCTGCAGGTAATTAAGTGATGGGTTAATCACACCATTTAATCTATTATTACTTTCAAACCTTATCTTAAAAGAGAACACTTCTCTTAATGCAAAAATTTGACAGTTATTTTCATAAAACTGCCAATCTTCTTTCACAGCTGCTTTAAAAAGATTTTCGGTTATTTTGCCTTCCTGATGGGCAAGAGGTATATGTCTGCAGGTGAGTTATGGGTATATGCTAAATAAAGTTAGGGGACATGTGGAAGGACCACATATACTTTCAAAAAAGTTGCTGCCCTTTTCAGGTATCAAGGTCACTGGGATCTTGAGTGATTTATTTTTACCTATCCCTGTCAATCTTGCAAGTTTAACCTGCTCAGTATTTCATTTCCAAACTAAGAATTTGATATGTGCTCTTTTTTTCTTTTCTTTTCTTACCTGTGTGTAGTAATACTTTTAATTAATATTTATTTGTTTAACACCTCCTTTCTCCAAGGAACTCATGCCAGTGAACATAGGATTTCTTTCCTATATCATGCATACACCAAATCTGTGGGGTAGGTTATGGTAAGAGAGAGACTGCTCAGGGTTCATGGCAGCACCCCAAGTCTCTCGAGTTTAAATTTTGCTTTCTGCTAGCTGCATAATACATTGCACAGTTTCACATATACTATCTGAGTAGTGCTTACAAGTCTTCTATAAGCTGATGAGTATTAGGGATTATCCACATTTTCCTTTTCTCCACTCTTTCCAGGCATGTTCTGTGCTTTAAAGTTTTGTTTCTGAGTGCCCCTATTTCTTTTGCTCTGGAGTTTTCCTCACGAAAACCTGCTCTTTAAAGCTTAGTTGGTGCACGTGGCAATCTGAAGAAAACCTGAATTGATGCTTGCTCCTATAGAGCGCTAAAGAGCAGGGGTTTTTTTGGGGGGGGTGAGGCTCTGGGGCAATAAAAAACCACTTGGACGTGGAGCTTTTAAGTGTGGACCTGTGTCTGGAAAGAGTGGAGGCAAAAGGTAAGTGTGGAGAAGGCCTAACTTACCTTCCCAACTTACAACTCACACTCTTAACTACATATAACACAGAATAGGAACATTAAGAGCCTGCTGAATCAGGCCAGTGGCCCATCTAGTCCAGCATCCTATCCCTATAGTGGCCAACCAGATGCCTGTGGGATTGTGGCAAGCCCACAAGTAGGACCTGAGGGCAACAGTGCTCTCCCCCTTTCTAGCAGCTGATATTCAAAACCATACTGCTCTTGACAGTCGACAGAACATAACCATCATGGCTAATAGCCGTCATTATCCTGCATGAATTTGTCCAATCCATTTTTAAAGCCATTTATGTTGGTGGCCATCAGTGTCAACTGTGGGAGCAAGTTCCATAGTTTAACTGCAAGCTGTGTGAAGAGGACTTTAACTGTCCTGAATCTTCCAACATTCAGCTTCATTGAATGTATCTGAATTCTAGCATTATGAGACAAGGAGAAAAACTTTGCTCCACACCATGAACCATCCATGAATTTGTCTAATCATGGAGCTAAACAACACTGGCTGCTGTGTCCTCTACCAAGCTCCTCATGAGGCTTTGGTATACTTTCTTTCCATAGGATAGTTCAAAATGTGCACAAGCTGTCTGGGCTTGAGATGCCAGAGCCAGAAAGGCAAGCCAAAAGTCAGAGTACACCAAGTGTTAAAGTCAGGAAGGGCTTTCATAGTAAATTCCCAACCTGAATAAGAAGTCTTGTGAAAAACCAACTGCCCGTCCAGTTGAGGGTTTCTTTCCAGTGACTAGAAACCCTTTAGAGATGTCCCAGACCTGTAGACCTGGTGGCTCATAACTCAAGGTAGCTATGCAGACAGACAGCATGGTGTAGTGGTTAAGAGCAGTGGACTCGTAATCTGGTGAACCGGGTTCACTTCCCCGCTCCTCCACATGCAGATGCTGGGTGACCGTGGGCTAGTCACACTTCTCTGAAGCCTCTCAGCCTCACTCACCTCACAGAGTGTTGTTGGGGAGGAAGGGAAAGGAGATTGTTAGCTGCTTTGAGGCTCCTTAAGGGGAGAGAAAGGAGGGATATCAAGTCCAAACTCTTCTTCTTCTTCTCTTGGTTCTAGACTTGACATCTCTTCACACAAAAAACACACACACATAGAGAGACATGCCTGCAAACATACACAAATGTGTATACGCACGCGCACACCCCCACACAGAAGATACTTCCACAAACTGCATTTTTATCCAGCAGCTTAAATGACTGAAACTCTTTTTAAAGTAAGTTGCCTACTTTTATTATTTTTGTCCTGGGATATAATAGGGCTTATGCAAAGCTTATGTCTGGACTGAATAAAACCCTAAAAGTTTAAAGATGTAATTTGATATAAAGACATTAGTGCATTAACAGTATATGGAAAAGCAGTTTAACTTCAAAAAATAGCAATTTTTTGTCAAGATAAAACAACAATTTACTTCGATAATGTCAACTGTTATATAATTCTACATAATTATATTAACTGAAAAAAACTAGACTAGTCTTAAATTGATCGGGCAAAAGCATCTTTTTGTAGCTTCGAAAGCTCTTTGTAATTCCCTTTGCTCTGGCAAGAATATCTGCCCTGCAGCTTCAAAGCTGGATAATGACATCATGTTGCTGTTACTTTTATTATCTGATACCCATTCATTTTTAAGAAAGTATTAAAATCAGGAGATTACAAAATAAAAGAAAAACATCAACAACATGCAGATTAATTTGATTTTTTTTTTAAAAAACACTATATAAAGGAACGATTACAGTGGTAGAAGAAGTGAATGTTCAAAGCTGCTACCACTGGATTCTTCATTGCTGACATAAGTATGAAGGCACAACACCAAGCAATTCTCCCATTTAAATAAAGTCCTACAAATCCAATTGTATGGAAAGATTTATGCTTTGCACTGAGTTAAATGATAAAAGATCTTGTTGGGTTCAAAACCCCAACAGAACAACCTATAGATTGTATACCTAACTCTAGCTGCACTCATACAGAAGGCTAGCATCCTTTTTTGGTTCCTCTTACTTAATTTTGTGGGATTCATTATATCGGCTTTGTAGTCACCTAGGGTGGGTATCAGGTGCATCCAGGTGAATAGCCTATTGGTATTGTTTCTTAAGTACTCTTGGATGTATAGCTATATGGAGGTGGATCGGAGGATAAAGCGTTCTGTGGGGTGGTTAATTGTTGTATTTATCTGCAAAGGTGGATTAGGTGTTGATACTCACCCCTCTCATGCTAGGCAAGCTACAAGTGCCTTCAAAAGCCCCAAAAGTTAAAATCTGCCTGCTTGTTGTGTGACAAACCACTAACCTGCAATCTGGAGAGAATTTTAAAGAAATCCTTTATGGCAAAGGATAGGTACACTCTATACATATTGTCTCCATCTGGCAATTATAATTGAGCAGTTACGCAAGTTGGTTAGGATCCTCACTATAGTAGACCAAGCATAAGGGTAAATCCAGTTACGATTATGCCCTATGCTGTTTTCACTCTCCTGTGCTAAATCTGCAGAACACCAGCTGCATCTTTTTAAAAATTATCCAGAAATTTAAGCAAATACTAATTTCTTATTGCATGGTGTTGTTTTATGTTTTTCAGTGTTTGACTCCCTTCCTCCTTGAACTTTCTAATTTTAAAAATAGGGCTAATAAATTCAGGAAAGCATCACATTTAGAGGCTGTTCTAAAAGAAAACCTCATAGACACTGTTTTCTCATCTATGCAAGATACTATAAAACTGTTTATAAAATGAAACTAATGAGATTTGGAGCACACTGTTACCTGATATTAAGCTGTTTTGATGAGTGAAGCAAATTGCGGTGGTTAACAAATGTAAAACCATCAGTTTTATTGATACAGGTTTGTGTATGTGTGAAATTAATCAAAGCGTGGGCGATGATGAACAGTTTCTTTAGAATTCTGTCAAAGGTTAAGAGCTAGTTATTTTTAAGAATGACATGAATCTACCAGAGACAGTGATTGCCTAAATGACCATTGTAATTACCAATTACTTCTTGAAGCAGAGAATATATTCACGGCGTGCAGTCCTCTAAATACAGACAGGCATTAGCCCATTTACGTACTAATGCACATAATTTAGCTCCTGAAAAGGGCAGATGGGAACACAATGAAAGATATAATAGATACTGCCTAATATCATTCCCTAAGAATATTGGATTCATCAAAGATGAATATTACTTTATGTCAGATTGTTTTTTTATAAACCAGTCAAAATATATTTCGTCTCATTTTTGCACTCAGAATGGCAGGCACGCTATAAACAACACCTTTTGTCATCCAAACTCGGTCATCTGCAGAGCTTGTTAAGCACAGATAACCCATGATAATCAGTTAAGTTTCACCTACCCATATAAACCTAGGTAACACCCTCCCAAGCTATTTTATTCTGGGATCCTCACCACGCCTTTCTCTTCCAGATGAAATAGACTCAAGTTCATTAAGGCTGTCTAAGATGGCAGAAAGCCTAGTTCGTGTGTAGAGACGGTGGGTTGGCCTTTTCTTGGGAAACATTTATATTATCAGAAATTTAAGAAATAATGGCAAATTGAATTTAAAAGGAAAACCTTTTAAATTGTAGCATGATTTTATTGCATTCCACTCTGAGATCTCCCCCCACCCCTGAAAAGCAGATTATGTTTGATTTGCCTTATTAGAAAGGATAATTGCTCAATTTCATTCCCTAAAATTCATTGTGTCGTGAAATTAAACAATTTTTGCACGTTATTCTGCAAGATCATCTCCCGTAGAAACAGGTAGAGTATGGGGTTGTAGAAGTAATATTGTTTGGAAAGAAAAGAGAAGCAGAAGGTAGGAGAAAAGAAGTTAAAGGAAGTCCCATATGAGGGAACGATAGCACAATTGTGGGCTAGGACTTCACATCACTGGGCCTCCTGACAGATACCCCATCCCTTCTGGGAATCAAATTCAGTCAGGCTTGCTATTGGAGGATCTCTCACATTTCCCTATGATGTGGCAAGAGTTCCTACCAGAGCCATCATAGTAGGCAGTAGTTCAAGTCTATGTCCTCTGAGGCTACTCTCATTGCCCCTGGGGGCACAGTAGTTTCACACTGTATTTCTGTCTTAACTGAATTCCCATGGCACCTACTCCCAAACAAGAGTTCGTAGGATTTAGAGCCTTAGAATTTGCAGAAGTTGCCATGGTTGAAATTGGGAGGCTTCAGCTGATGCTTTACATTGCCCTCCCACATCTTAAGCACCATGCCCAATTGTAACCATGGGTCTAACACTTAGTACATGTGCTTCAGTTTATTCATGCTCTTGAAAAGGGCTGTGCTGCAGGACACCATTACTGCAGGACACCCCCCCCACCATCACTTTTTTTTTAGCGTCACATAATCTGTGTTTCTTTATCTGTCTTTAAAATAATCTCCTTATTTGCAGTGTGTACTTTGCACATTTCAGATTTAACAAAGATTCACTCATTTAACAGCTCATTCTTTAATATGCTTCACTTGCTTATGGCAGGTTAAATGTTCCATGTACCCTTAGCACTCCTACATTCCATCAAAGTCAACCTTCCCCAAAGCATTATCTTTTTTGTTGCTGCTTCAAGTATGTTCTTGACCTGTGTGTGAATTTAAAGTTTAATGACAGCTGTGACTGCTTAGTCATTAGCACATGCTGGAGTTATAGGCAAAAACAGGCAATGATGTAGCACATTGGAACTTAGCCACATGGTCGCCTGCATCATTCTGTGAAGGGGTAATGATAATTTTATTACACTTAAGCCCTTGATCAGAAATGTAAGGAAACAGGACCCTGGTAAAAAGGTTTCTGCAATGACTGACTTAGAAAGTGGACATAAGAGGCTGCCTTATACTGTGTCAGACCATTGGTCCACCTAGCTCAATATTATCTACGAACTTACTGGCAGTGACTCTCCTGGGTTTTAGCCTGTCTCAGCCTCCCTGGAGATGCTAGGGACTGAATTGCTGTTTGTTTGTCAAAGTGTTGAGTTAAGTTATAAATAGGAGGATTCCACTTTTTTGTAACTAAGGTTATAGTTGTTAGATATTGCAGTAAGTTATACTATATCATTTAGATCATATTCTGAGTGATGCTTCATTTTTAGAAATCACATTGCACAATTGATTGTTATTCAAAAGCTTTGGATAAACAATAAAGATTTGGATTTGTTCTTGGCAACCACTGCGTGCAAAGCATATGCTCTACCATGGAGCTATGACCCTACCCTACATAGTTACATGCATTTTGAAATTATATTGCCCAGCAGAGGACTCTACCATGAATAGTTGTAATCTTCATTAACAGAGCATGCATTGAAATGCTCAAACCAACTGTGGTTTCCGTTGTGGCTTAGAAAAATAGTGGCCTCATATGCACAGTTTTTGCTTGCAATATATTGTTAGTTTTCATGCAATTTCCAGAATTTGATGGAAATCCTATGTGTTGCTATTGAAAATGTGTATACACAGTCAAGCAGAACTTAGAAGATTCAAATACAACTAAATCTACTAACCTCTTTTATCTACAAAAGAACCCTTTAGATTTGGCTTGAAGCTATTACAGGCAGACAACAAGATTCTTGAATCATAGGCTTTACATTCTTGGTTCAATCTCATTTCTTAAAATAGCATAAGTGTCCCAGAATATCTTTTAAAACGTGTGCAACACCAATTAGTCCGTCCTGTGCACTTAACATTTCAGGATAAGCCTTTTCACTTTTCTTTCTTAGTTCTCAGTCCAGTTAGTATGTAATAAAAGAAAATTAAATGCTTGTCCTGAACAGCAGTCCCACAGCTGGTAACCACATTCTCTTATTATAACATTCTTCGAAGATGCACATCTGTAGATATTCAGCCTTCAGTGGGAAGAAAGAGATACGTCTTCTCTACAAACTATCCATCTGAATCTCAGAAACTTTGGTGGCTTCTTTTAAGACATTATGAGCTGAGAAACAGAGAATACCAAGTGGAATCTCTAGCCCCAGGCAAACCAAGCAGATGGTGCATAACATAAAATCCTATAGCACTTTCTTAAGAAAGACAAGATGTACTTCCAGAACTTTTAACCAAAGCTGCCTATTCATGAAGTATTTTATAAGATATTCAGGATTTGTATGTATATCACAGTTGGACGCATACTATAAATGTAATGAAATGCACCAAGCTTGGTATGTATATTATTATTAAATAATTAAATTTGTATACCATTTTTCATCTGAAGTTCACAACATAAAAAAACAAAATAACAGCACACAATAATTCATCTTCCACAAACACACTTAAAAGACCATTGGATATTAATCAGCCAAAGGCCTGGTTATAGAGAGATGTTTTCACCTGGCACCTAAATATATGTAATGAAGGTGCTAAACGAGTCTCCTTGGGGAGAGCATTCCACAAATGGGGAGTTATCACAGGAAAGTCTCGTTCTCATGTTCATTGGTGCCATCTCCAGGAGGCCCGGCACCCACAATTTTTTTGCAATGGGTGCCCAGCCTCCACCTGCCGCCTATGCACGTTGCCTCCTGTTGTCGCTATAATAATAGTTCAGCCACCTCAGCTTTTGTAGCTGGAGGGCCCTCCCATCCCAGACCAGGTGTAAAAAGCCTGCAAGGCAGGGGGTAAGCCTCCCAAAGCTCACAGCCAAGATGGCCTCTGTCACATGTGCTCAAGGGCGTATGATTTAGCTGGGTTCATTTTCGGTTTGAGTTCAGTTATTTTGCGAACAAACATTTGAATGTGTTTTTAGCAGCCTTGTAAGTACTGTGACAATATGTAGAATATTGTAGAAGATGGACAACTAGTGATAAAGTCCTCTATCGCTTTACTCCCCCCCCCCCCAATTGAGTAGGGCCATATTTTTCAACTACAAAATAAGTTTGAGTTTCCATTTCTCTCAGTATTGTTGCCTATTCATTTATCTCATAAAATAGCTGCAATGCTCTTGTTTTGGGTGGTCTCTGGCCGGTATCAGAAAATGCTGCTTCCTTTCTGATATCTTACAATTGTCATCTGTGTTGGTTCCAGGATTTGTAAGAACCTGGGGTAAAGCTATGGCCCTTCCCACACATATTTCTCTAGGAAATATTATTGCTCCACCACCCTACAGCACTATGTTTGAACTACAAATTGAAACTGGAGAATATTCCGTAAAACCCTGGTTTTAGAAAATAGATTTCATTAAGACAATTCAGTGTTGCATTCAACATTAGTCATACTCTAAACAAACTCATTGAAATCAACAGACATGACTCACTTAGGTTCATTCATTTCAATGGATATGCTTTGAATTTGAATAATATTGTACACACCCTTCAGAAGATAGGCTCGTTCAACATGAATGAGTGCGCAGCTAGAGGAACTTGTTGGGGCACCCTAGTAAAGAAAGTTATCTGTGTACTTTGTGTGTTGCAGACTCCATGAAAGAAATGGGAACCTAATGGAAAATATGATTTGTCCAATGGCAAAAGGCAAGGACGTTAGTAAGACAGTTGACATTATATCATCAGTATCATTAGACAATTACCTTTTATCACATGCATATTGAAATATGAAGGCCAGGGGAGAGGTTCAAAGGAAGATGGCACTAAATGTTGGCATTGTCAAGGCACCTGCCAAGGTCCCACACCCCAGTAGGGGCCCCCATTGGCAGGAGCCCCCTGGACCTGCCTACAATTATCTGAGAGTGTGACCCATGAACACCATGGGATTTACTTTAAAAGCAGTGCCATCACCTTGCCAACAAAGGTCCGTACAGTGAAAGCTATGGTTTTCCCAGTAGTGATGTATGGAAGTGAGAGCTGGACCATAAAGAAGGCTGATTGCTGAAGAATTGATGCTTTTGAATTATGGTGCTGGAGGAGACTCTTGAGAGTCCCATGGACTGCAAGAAGATCAAATCTATCCATTCTGAAGGAAATCAGCCCTGAGTGCTCACTGGAAGGACAGATCCTGAAGCTGAGGCTCCAATACTTTGGCCACCTCATGAGAAGAGAAGACTCCCTGGAAAAGACCCTGATATTGGGAAAGATTGAGGGCACAGGGAGAAGGGGACGACAGAGGACGAGATAGTAGGACAGTGTTCTTGAAGCTACCAGCATGAGTTTGACCAAACTGCGGGAGGCAGTGGAAGACAGGAGTGCCTGGCGTGCTCTGGTCCATGGGGTCATGAAGAGTCGGACATGACTAAACGACTAAACAACAACAAACACACAACAGAACTAAACAGTAAAATAATTCGAGTATGTAGAATACTGTGCCATATATGCTCAAATGCAAAGCACATTCACATGAGTCTCATTGATAGTAATCTAATTTTGCTTAAAACTTAGGTCTTATTCTCACAATGTATTTCGACCATCATTTAAATGAAAATCACATGTGGAGTGTTGCCACTTGTGAAAAGCGGGCAGCACATTAAATGTCTGGATTTCTCCATAATAAACACAGAATGCTGCTTATGTTTGTTTGCCATTATAATGCACGTGCAGCATTGACAACTGTCAGCGCTGCATGCTGCCAAGGTTACCCTTTAAGGTTGGGTATCCTTTGTACTCATGTTCAGAGTGTAAAGCGAAAACCACCTTCAACTGCTGTGGATTATAGTCCTTGGCTGGTTCTGAAATCTGGGGCGTGAGCCATGGTGCCCATTCATTTATTCCTTCGCTAACTGGATTCTATTACAGAGCTGGAGAGAAAATAAAAGTGGTGTTGTTTTAAACAGGAAGCAGCCCTTCACTAATAACAGAATTAGCCTTATTTATTCATCATACTAGCTTATTTTTTCGATCCACATTAAAAGCTGCATTTACTCTCCAAACTAAACTAAAATATGTGCATATCTGATTTTTGAAGGGAGAAAAAAATATATTTAATTGATCTCTCCCCATCCCTTTCCATCCCTCCTTCTTTCTCCCATCTTCTCACTAATTCCATCACATAGTAAGCTTCCTATTATGAAAGAAATCAGAATTAATTTAAATATAAAATATAAAGCATTAACCTTACAGCAAAACAGATAACAGTAAAAAGAGCAAGTTTTTTCCCTCTGTCAAAATGACAGCCCTCCTGCTTTTATTATCGTTTGAATAAATGAAGTTTCTAAATTGGCATATTTTTTCCCAGAGCTCAACAAAATGTAATGACTCTACAAAATATAGTTAATTTTTTCATATATTAAAAAAGAAATCCATTAGAATTGAAAATGGTCTTCATGACCTTAAACTTTTTGTGCTGTGCTTCTATTACATGTTCAGAATCGAACAGAATATTGATTAAAGAAATCACGAAAATGCTGTTGTTTTGCTGCCATAGTATATATAGATTATTCAAATACAGTGGGCGCAATCCTGTAACATGCTTTGCACAAAAAATTCAGGGTACAATAATGATCAGTTTCCCATTTTGCTTGCCTCCCACTACTGAGCTGAACTTTGGGAAATTTTTGGCAGGGAGAAGCAACCTAAGAAACCCAAGTGGATGCATGAATCTGTTGGATTCCTCAGGAGAAAAAAATTAAATATCAAGAAAGTATTGCATAAAAAGTCTTCAAACACAATGCACATTAATGAACTTTTAAGGGTAAAGGTGGGTTTTTTTCAATTGGATGGGTTTTGAATTTGAAATAATTAGCTTATCATATATTACTTTGGCTGCTTCTGCGCTCTGTAAATCTATGCTGGTCAGTTACATAGGCTAAATAAATAAATGCACTGAATTATTTTGGGCATTATGCAGTGTTGTGAGCTGCAAACACATGGAATGGGGAGCTGTTATAACTCTTGCCCTCTCTATATGCCCACATAGTTGTGCCACTCCTCACACAATTTCAAGCAGGCACTACAGTTGTAATTCATGATGTAATCATGCTTGGTTCATTTTGCATAAATTATTGAGCTTGTCCCTATTTACAACTCTTTTGCAATTTTTATGCTCTTGTGTTCCTGTGCACTTACTACAGACTTAGCATATATGTGTATGTAGAAAGGCAGTTACTTTTGTAAAGCGAAGCTAACATAGCAGGATTTGTTGTCACAAGAAAAGTTTTTCCAAAATAAATAAATAAATCAGAAATGATCTGGTCCAGATTACTGTAATCCTGCTAATGTTTACAGAATCTTGCTGAATGTGCATTTGCTTTGATGAGGGCATGAAATAGCAAATTGCATGATATTTTGTAAGCAATTTAAGAAAAGGTGAACTGCATGCACATCCTTAGCAGAAATATGGCTCCGACCATATGACTTCTTATTTGCAAACACACCAGTTTTAACTGACATCTTTGCTTGTTGTGCTATCAGGGTATGTGATGTATTTTTTTAGTAGCTAATATCTTGTAATTGTATACTAAATTGTATTTTTCCTTCTTTTTGTTGATGGATATCTTTTTTGTGTCTTACCCAAGATACTTTTCAAATGCTTAAGCATTTCCAATAGTTTCCCAAAGAGGTATTTCATATTTTGGATAGGTACATTGGAACTTCATTGTTACTTCTTTGGGCAAAATCTCCTCCACTGAATTGAATGGCAGAGGGCATGTCACTTGGCAATTCCCTTGAATCGCAGTAGTAGCATTCCATTGATTCTGTCTGAATTCAATGTTGTATTGCAAGTCTGTAATTTCATGTACTGTCGGAAGGTCAACAGTAAACTGTAGCTTAATGAGCGATTCCCCATTCATCATTCTAGGCGTTGCACCTCCCACTCTATGGAGATAAACAATTTGAAAAATACGAAGGTAGACACTATGCATGAGAGGGGAGATTGCTGGGAGTGTGTAGTATTGTTGTTTTTGAAAAGTGTGGCCTTAAAGAAAACAAATAAGTCTTTCCCTCCTGTTGTTTAAGTATCTAGTCTAGCATCAAGAAGTAGTCCAAGCTTCAGCATAACATCTGCCATTAAATAGGCTAGATTTCCATTATCTTTTTTAAAAAAAGCTTTGAAGTTTCAGACAACGTATAGAATTGCACTTATACATGCTTGGATCCCAATAACTTAAATGTTTACCTCAGAATAAAATGATTGAAAGATTAAGTAGATTAAGGGGCTCTACCTTAAATGCAGAGAAAGGAATGCACTTTGTGTGCTATAAAGATTTTTCATTGCTCCGATGTCATTGTTCAGTGGTGCCTATGTGGATTTGCATAGCTCATTTCATGCACTAACACCTGTGCATACAAGTGGAAAGCTCTAAGACTTGAGTGGACAGCTGGAAGCTCAGGTTTACACATACAATGTTACCTATTCAACTGTGGAGGACGGAACAAGGTTCCATTTGGCAAAATCCATGGACCACTTCTGCAGGACTACTTCCTGCTTAAACTTCCTGGCAGGAATCCCTGAAGGAAGAGATGGCTCCTGCTTTTTATCAGATATATTCCTACCCTATGATACTCTGGGACATTCAGCCACACCAACTAATGAGCACCTTGGGGTCTCACCAACTCACAAGTAAAGGTGGGCCTCAGTGGGACAGTTGGGTTTACAGCACCTTCATACTTCCACTTCTCTTAAAACATGGGAGGGGCTGTTGTTTTTAGTTTTTCTCTGGTACCCTTCCCTAAGTTATTTTTATATCTGTTCCTCAAGTTCCTAACAGCTGGTTTAGGCACTATGATATCTCCTCATTACTCTGAAGTTTGAACATCTGTCATTTTATGTTCCAACCTTTCCACCAGTTGTCATTTGACATAAGTCTAACACATGCTCCAGAAGAAGAAGAAATGTTTCAGATTGGCAAATCAAGTTTTGCCCCAACAGTGCTTTCGCCACCCAGAGTGAAGTTATGGATTCATGTGAGAAAATACAGCCTTAACTTCCCCGTGCAGTGTTTCCAGTTATGCTGTGAGTTATCAATAGATAATAGCTGGACTTAGAAGGGACTCCCATGGGAAAACAGAGGTGCAATGCTAGCTTCCCAGAAGGTGCATCACTGCAACTTACTGAGAAGGGGAAGAAGCAGGGAGGTTGACATAGGAACATGGGCAAGAGCTCTGGAGTGGCTCTGCTGTGTGTCCACACAGACCTCCCTTCCATCTCGCCCTAACCCTCCTGGTAAGCAGCAGCCATTCTGTAGCTCTGCTTTGCCAGGTGAGCTGCTTCCAAGTTATCCTTTATTTGCCTTCATAGGATTGTTATGTTATAAAATGCAGTTTAGTTGCATAGAAATGATTATGGTGACATGGTATGTGGTGTCAATGTATATCAAGATTAGTAGGACTGCATATTGCCTTTTTAAAGCAAAGTATGCAAATTAACCTAGAAATCTGCAGGATTTCATATATCTTCACAATAATTTAATATAAACAAGCCCAAGGTCAAAGAATTAGATCTGTAGTTTAGACATATGCATTATTTTGTGTAGAAATCTTGAAAAACAGACCTTGAGGAAATCCTGTATTTGGGTTACATTGAAATCTGGTTGTAGTCCCAGAGTACAGCTACCACTAGTTATGTGCAGCTGTGCATATGGGAGATGTGATGGGACTCCTAGTTTTGTCTTTTAAATTGTGCGGTTCAGTTTATGACTTGTAAGTAAAGGGAACCTGTGCACTTTTAGCATCATTTCCTATTCAAGGCACTGGTGGTTATGCCGTGGTTTCTTAGGTGCACTTTCCTAATTTATCTGGAAAGCAGTGCACAAAAGTATTTAAATCAACAGCACTGTTGATGTTAGTATCTTTTCCCAAGCTATTTGATGGGCAAGATAAGAAAGATACTCCATTCTGCCTTTGCTGTCAATTGAGCTTGCAAGATACCCATTCATGAGATTGCTTGTGGTAGCTATTGCACAAAGAAGAAAATGATGCTTACTTCAGACTAGTTTTCTGTGAGTAGTCACACTCTTCCTGCGGAATGGGTGTACTATGAGAAAGGTGTGTGGTTTTCAGGTTTTCTTTTGTCACATATTGTTTGCTAAGAATGCTGAATCCAGGCCATTGCTATCTGTTGTGTGCCCTAAACGCTTGGCTCATTGGGTGCTGTAAAATGCAAGGCAAGAAATGGAATATCGTAATAGCTGTGTGCTGATTATACATTTCCTGTATAGATTGCGGTTGAAGATAGTGGTCTAGATAAAACATCGGACTAGCTGACCTGTGTAAGGATGTCCTCTCATCAGTGGCGTAGCGTGGGTTCTCAGCACCCGGGGCAAGGCAAGTAATTTGTGCCCCCAACCCATAGATTTGCGCCCCCTAACCCGTGGATTTGCGCCCCCTAACCCGTGGATTTGCCCTAACCCCAGATGTTGCGCCCGGTGCGGCCGGCCCCCCCTGCACCCCCCACGCTACGCCACTGCCTCTCATCGTGCATTCTTCAAGTTTTAAATTTCAATGGGCAAGTTTAATGTACATGATCTGAAAGGGGTTTCTAAAGGGAAATGCAGATAAATACTTGGCTCTGATGGTTTCACCAGACGTTACATTCATAATGCATACATTGGAAGCCAAACTTGCCAATGAAAGGCCCAAGAACGCTATAGTACTCTTAGAAATTTGGTTACATTTTAAATAAAGATTAAAAAAAAAACCAGCTATGAAGTGAAATTTAATTTTGCTTCACTTCGTCCCCCACCTCAGTTTTTACTCTCTTGAAATGCTTGCTAATGTGCAAAGCCTAGTTTTTCATTCTGTAGTAATGAATCATAGTAACGCTTAAAAAATTAAGCACAGTAAAAGAGTAGTTAATGTCGTAACATGCTGACAATTTAACCTGGCCAATATTTTTATTGCCTTGTACAATAAACCTAACAGAGCACAACTTGCTTTTTGACTGGTGGAAAATCGGTTATGAACCGCCAGGGAATGACCAATTTTTCAAACGCAGCAATTCAGTCACACTATAGCCACTAACACTTTTTCCCCCCGTTCACTATTGCTGTTATAATCTTTTGAGGATATTTTATCACAGCAATAACCTCCTCAAAATCAGTCTTTACTGCAGTTAATGACTGGACAGCTGGAGCATTAACAGGCCTTGGCTCTGCCGCTAGCCATTAACTAACAAACCAGTTGTTATCTACAGGTAACAACCAATTTCTTGAGGAATTTTCTTGATAAAGTGCCTCACCGGATGAAAGTTTCTCCCCCTCCCTCTTTTACTTCAGCTGAGTTTAGCGGATGCAAGAAAATATGAACAGCACTCACAAAGAAACAGCTGTAGGAGCAGAGGAGTAAAAGGGGATAAATTAAGAATGAAATCCATAAAATAGATTTTGATTGTTTGCTCCTGCCAATTTTTTTTTGGTAACATTAATAAAAGATTGCTTTGCTCTTGTCTTGATTATTATTCAGTTGCAGTGGAATGTACCCACTCCTAGAATAGATGCAGGCCTTTTATGCACTGCTTTCTAACCCCTGGGGTAGCAGAAGGTCTGTGCACTATCATAATTGTGATGCCCTGCCTGCAGTAAAACATATCTCTCCCATTTTGGTCTCTGCAGCCGCAGCAGGTGCTGTAATTCTCCAGCGGTTTGACTTTACCCCTGAAGGCACACTCTTCCATTGTCTCCTGAGACTGACGGTTGCCAACAATGTATGAACATACTAGTCTGAAATGTTTGGATCTGCCTTGACCCAGTGCATCCTTCTGTACCCTTCACAAAGAGACATACATACTTGAGATAATTTAATAGGTAGGTAATGAAGGGCTATAACAGGTGTGGGGAACATGTGGCCCTTGGGATGTTCCTGAACTACAGTTCCCACCAGTGTCAGAAAATGCAGACCAATGGTCGGGTGATGAGAGTTATAGTTCAGCACAATCCAGCAGTTCCTCACCTCTGGGCTGTAATACAGACCTGATAAACTTGTAATGTGTGAAGTGGCTTTCAAAGATCCTTGCATGGGGTTTGAACATCATTGGGGTTAGTACATGTAACACAGGCCCCCATCCACATGTATATGATGGTGCATGCAGTATCATACACTCTAACAAGTCATGAAGGAAGTATTTCTATCCTAATTCTGAAATCACATTTTCTACATTTCAGAAATTATGCTATGGCTCAGTTTGTGTGTGGGGTGTGTGTGTGTGTTCTACCATGCCCTCAAACATCCCCCCACCCTTTTCGCTATTTATGTTTTGACATATCGTACAGCCTAACAATGAGTCCTACAAATCTTGCTGTTTTGTAACATTTTGGTTGGTCCTAATAATAAAGTTATTAATAATAATAATAATAATAATAAATTTTATTTATATCCCGCCCTCCCCAGCCGAAGCCAGGCTCAGGGCGGCTAACAACATTCAAATAATCAAACAATCAAATAAAACAACATTCTAAAAATATTTCACTATAAAAATTAATTAAAATCAAGTTGATGGCAACCATTAAGCAAAACTCTGTGCAGGTTACCAGAGGAGGGAGTCAGGCTGTGCCCTGACCAAAGGCCTGGTGGAACAACTCTGTCTTGCAGGCCCTGCGGAAAGATGTCAGGTCCCGCAGGGCCCTAGTCTCTTGTGACAGAGCGTTCCACCAGATTGGAGCCGCAGCCGAGAAGGCCCTGGCTCTAGTTGAGGCCAGCCTAACCTCTCTGAGGCCTGGGACCTTCAGGATGTTTTTATTTGCAGACCGTAGGTTTCTTTGTGGGGCATACCAGGAGAGGCGGTCCCGTAGGTACGAGGGTCCTAGGCCGTATAGGGCTTTAAAGGTTAAAACCAGTACCTTAAACCTGATCCTGTACTCCACCGGGAGCCAGTGCAGCTGATATAGCACCGGATGAATGTGGTCTCGCAGCGAAGACCCCATAAGGAGTCTCGCCGCGGCATTCTGCACCCGCTGGAGTTTCTGGGTCAGTCTCAAGGGCAGCCCCACGTAGAGCGAGTTACAATAATCCAGTCTGGAGGTGACCGTCGCATGGATCACAGTGGCTAGGTCAGGGCGAGAGAGATAAGGGGCCAACTGCTTAGCTTGGCGGAGATGAAAAAATGCCGCCTTTGTTATAGCTGTAATCTGCGCCTCCATAGAGAGGGAGGTATCGAAGATTACACCCAAACTCTTAACGGACGGTGCTGGCACTAACTGCACCCCCGCAAGAGATGGGAGTTGCCCCCTCAGTCCCATATCGTCCCGTCCCAGCCAGAGGACCTCTGTCTTCGAAGGATTTAACTTCAACCGGCTCCCACGTAACCATCCAGCCACAGCTTCCAGGCATCTGGTCAGTGTGTCTGGGGCCGAGTCAGGATGGCCATCCATCAACAGATAGAGTTGGGTGTCATCGGCATACTGATGGCAACCCAGCCCAAAACTCCGAACAAGCTGGGCGAGGGGGCGCATAAAGATGTTAAAAAGCATCGGGGAGAGAATCGCACCCTGAGGCACTCCACACACCAGGGAGTGGCGCGATGACAATTCCCCCCCAAGCGCCACCCTGTCAATGTTTGGATTTTATTTTTTTAAAAAGTCCTAATAGACTGATGCTGCTGCAAATATTTTGTAAATAGATCTATTAAATTTTAAGCTAATGGTGACCTATCTTCTGAAAACATTAGACTGGAATCACATGATGCATCTGGCAGCTTTTCTTCATCATCAGTAGCCACTGATATTATGGTGCAAGTGCATGTACTAGACCTTTGCATACATATATCTGCTGGTCTGTAAATCCTACCAGGAGCACTCGCTCCCACTATCCCTGGCATCTCTGTCTCTGGTTCCACTGGAGCTTTCTTCCTCCCATCAGTTACCCCTCCCTCCTGGCTATGCAAAACACACACACACACACGAAAGAAATATACACAACCCCGTTAGTTCTTGAGAGAGCATATCACACAGAGAAGCACAAATCTCTGTCTCTTTAACTACAAGTCCTAGTTCAATTGCATAAGCATACTGTTTCTGTTCTAGAGAACGACCTGGAGCAGGCAACTCACTGGTCAGAATGTTGTTTCTTCTGCCCTCATACTGCATCTGATTGACTTCAGGCTCATCCACACTTTTGCTTGGTCCGTATTGACACTGCATTGTTTGTTTTGTAACGGGGACCTATTCATATAACACTGCACACACAAGTTCCTTTCCCAAGATTCTCTCATAGTGTCCTTCTAAAAAGAAGAAAGGTTCGGTACATCTAAAATCTGTTGGGAGTCAGGACCACGAACTTATGAACTTAGGGGTAAAAAACAACAACACAGAAGTGATGCCCAGAAGGCTACAATAAAGAGTCTGAGCAAGAACAGGTCAATTTCTAAATTACTTCCCCCTGCAATCAGGTTAATTGGAGAAGCTGGCTACAGATTTTCCTCTTGTATGTAAAATCATTTAATATTGTGCAAATTAAGGGACAAAGCAGACCATCCATTTGAATTTAGCAAACTCTTACAAAAATGAACCTTCATGCAGATACATAAAACCCCTGGTTAATGTTCTGCTGAAGCTTTTATTTATTGATTGATTTGAAAATACACCACCGCCTGTATTTGTGGTATGTCCTAAATCCTAAGATTATTTTTTTTTGTGATCCTTCCAATTCTAAACAACTGAAGTAATTTAATGAATCTATTTAAATCATTCCTAATTTCATGTCTAGGCCTTAAATCTGTTCCAGATTACTAACAAAATCTATTCTAAACATTGATGGACATTGTGTAGAATTTTTCCCCTATAAAGCTTATTTCCCCCCAATTTAAGCTCTTAATTTTTTTATTTTTATTTTTTTGAGTACTCAGATTTACATTGGCATGTTCTCTGCATATCAGTTTGGAATTATTACAGAATTAGTGTTAAAAAGGGTGGCCGAGGACATGCAAACCATCTCATACATTGTTAAAAGATTGATTTTTAATGGCTTTTTATTGATTCTGTGCTTTTTAAGCTTGATTCTCTTAGGTTGTGTCACACGTATACTTCACAGATTTGTAATGCATTAGCTTTTGAAGGCATTCCGCTTTTCCTCTAGCTTATGATGTTCTCCCTCTCCCCCCCGCCTCATTTTTCTGGTCTGTTTATCAGATCTGTAAGCAGATATGCCCCATTCATTGTTGCCGTTGTTTTTAAAAGGTCATTGGGAAATTGACAGTGTTCAGCTCCTATTTGTGTCGCTATGAATGCACAAGTGCTTTTCTCTTAAAGATCTTTCCATCAGCAGATGTTAGCTTGTTTAATCACTAACAGAAAGCTTAGGCAGGAGACCTGGGGCCAAAAGGGGTCCTTCCCCCCCCCTCAACTCATAACCTTGTTCAAATTCAAAACATCACCAAAAATTTTGCTTATCGGTGGCCCCCATCCCAAATGGGCTTTCATAATTAATGTTTAATATGGGATTGTTTTTGTTTTATAGCTCTCTAGGCGTTTGGAATTTCTTCTGTAAAATAAAAATCTCTGGGTTATATCCAGTGGAAATTAGAGTAGACCCACGATGTCTTTTCATTGGGCATAAGGAGGAAAAGAGAAGGGAAATGGGAGTGGCAAAAACGAAGATTGCTGCCAAACCTTTTCCTTTAAAACAAAATTTATCCCATTATAATTGGACATAATTGGCCACAGTGTGTCCATTAGGGGTGACTGCTTGCTTGGTGACTCCTACAATGGAGTTTGGGTCTTGGTTTATTCTGGTTCTAAAATTTTCTGAGGAACTCTTTAGTTTGATCCCAGATACATCATTGCTAAAGATATACGGTAAATTTTCTGGACTTCCTTGGGGGGGGGGGAGGCAGAAATTTCTTTCTTTCTTTCTTGATATGGGGGATGAAATATATGCATTTTTTAAATAAAAAACCCCCACCAAATAAATGCATATGTTCTATGCATTTTAATGTTACTTAGCATAGAAAATTATACTGTCTGGCTTATTTATGGAAATATACCCAATTGCAGTCCACTTTCTTATGTTGGGCTTGGTGATTGCTCAGTTCTCACCCAAAGTTTAATATTTTTCCTCTGAGACATTGGCACCCACAACAGCTCTATTTATATAAAATATTTATATACCATCTTTCATTTGAAATCACAGAGTGGTGTGCACTAAAAAGAAGAAGTTATCATCAGAATTATCATCCTCTATTGCTGTAGATTAGGGCTGGGAAACCTGTGGCCCTACAGTTTAACACTGAGACTGAAAACTTTTAATTTTTCTTTTAAAAAACATATATCTAGTTACAAAACATCACTTTTTGAATGATGGGACAATATGGGAAAGAGGGTTATCTCAATAAGTGGTTTTTTAAAAACTGAACCAGGGGTTCATGTTACAGATAATATAGCCACTGCATCATAATTACATCTAAAAAAAAACCATTGCTGCATGTCTCAGGGGGATTAATTGGTATGGAACTAAATTATTTTGAGACCTCCTTTCCTTGCCCTTCTTTGCAAAACAAAAGTGTAGAGGAAAGAACTCACTCCTCCTGCATCTTCTGAGATTTGGGATCAGATGTTATATTTCTTTAAAAACATTAATTAATTGCATGAAACAGTTAAAACCCCATATTTTAAAAGCACATTATAGAGTCAGGAGAAAGTGAAAAATACTATGCGCAGAACAACAAAGTAATCACACAGCCTTGGAGGCTGCATGTCTTAACAAATTTTGCTGCTCAGAAGCAAAAATATTGGCTGTTGAGTCTGCCCTTCTGAAGAAATCCCCATAAAAAAAGAAGGTAAATAAATTTTTTGGCAGGAACTAGCATATGAAAAGCTTTACTGTTCCCAAACTTTGTCCTTTATTGTCAGGTTGTGTGTCTGTACTCCGAAGTTAGGCTGGGCCAGATTAACAGATCCTAAAGTGTACCATCATCTGGAACCACACGTGTCTCAGAACCATATATATCTTTTTTCTTGTAAGCATCTGATTTGCAACAGGGCCACACACACACACAAACATGGACATGCCTTTCCCAATAATTGCCTACCCTTGAAATTGGGCTGACATTATACACCTGCCTTCTCCTTCATGCCCCATTACGATAAATATGGTCAAGCTGCAAATACCTGCATCTTCCCTTTCTGGAGCATCAGACAACATAGAAACACAGAAAACACAGCAAGCTGCCTTATACCGAGTCAGGCCACTGGGCCATCTAGCTCATTGTTATTTACATTAACTGGCAGTGACCCCCCAGGATTTCAGGCAGGGGACATTCCTGGCCCCACCTACAGTGTCTTGCCTATTCAGGCTACAAATCCTATAGCCACTTACTCAGGAGTAATCTACTCAGCGGGGCTTCTAAGTAGAGAGGTAATAAACATGCTTTGTGTGTATTTCATGAATGTGGATTGGAACCTAGTCATTTCAAGTTCTCCCCTGTACATGCAGGTCCCGCTATACAAACACTCATTATATGAAAAAATTACTGGTCCAAACACAACGAAACTTTGCTATACAGTGGTACCTCGGGTTAAGAACTTAATTCGTTCTGGAGGTCCGTTCTTAACCTGAAACTGTTCTTAACCTGAGGTACCACTTTAGCTAATGGGGCCTCCCACTGCTGCTGCACCACCACTGCTCGATTTTTGTTCTCATCCTGAAGCAAAGTTCTTAACCCGAGGTACTGTTTCTGGGCTAGCGGAGTCTGTAACTTGAAGTGTCTGTAACCTGAAGCATTTGTAACTTGAGATACCACTGTACACACTGCAGATTCAGATATCCGAACAGCTAGACCTGTGTGTAGTGCTGTAAACAGATAATTGCCTCTAAACAAGCTTTAATTTTGGTGTTTTGCTGGTCTGCGGCAGCTGTTTCGTCAGACACCATGTTAGACGGGCAAAGAGAGATTGGACAAATAAGAATGTGTGTTTTTTTCCCCCTTCCTTGTTTTCCTTTTACAAGGATTCAGAGGGGTTTCCTGGGTTTTTTCATTTGTTGGTCAAAATTTTGTGCTCGGGAACACATTAGACATTTTTCTGATAGGAATCAATGGAAATCAGTGACTCATTATGCAAACACTTGCCTAACAAACAATTTCCCGAGAATGCATTGTGTTCAGATAGCAAGATATTTTAACACCTTTCAGCCTGGTCACTTGACCTAGCAACCTGGTGGAATGTAAGTGGCAAAAATGCAGTTATCTAAAAGAATAAGAATTAAGCTTAGCAATTAGATGCTGTTTGTGGCACTGTGGTCTAAACCACTGAGCCTCTTGGGCTTGCTGATTGGAAGGTCAGTGGTACTAATCCACACGATGGGGGTGAGCTCCTGTTGCTCTGTCTCGGCTTCTGCCAACCAACAGTTTGAAAGCACACCAGTGCAAGTAGATAAATAGGTACCGCTGTGGTGGGAAGGTAAATGGCATTGCCGTGTACTCTGGCTTCCATTATGGTGTCCTGTTGCGCCAAAAGCAGTTTAGTCATGCTGGCCACATAAACCCGGAAAACTGTCTGTGGACAAACGCTGGCTCCCTCGGCCTGAAAGTGAGATGAGCGCCGCACCCCATAGTCACCTTTGACTGGACTTAACTGTCTAGGAGTCCTTTATCTTTACTTTTTTAAAACAACAACAACCATACATGCATTTAGGCTGCTGCTCAGAGTGCTCTCTAAAACATGCTTTTTTGCCCAAGCTTTTTTGGGGGTATTGAGACAGTGCTGGCAACCCAGCCAGATGGGCAGGATCTAAATATTATTATTATTAGTAGTAGTAGTAGTAAGCTACTGTAGATGTTGTGTTGCACTGCTATTTTAATGTTAGTTATAATTCTTTTATAGTTTAAACCACCTTGAAATAGAAGGTGGCATGTACACCTTGAATAGAAGGTGGCATGTAAGTGCTTTAAAATAACCAAACATATAAACCTTCCTTTAATCTTGACTGAGCAACCCTGTAAGATAGGTCATTATCATCACATTGCAGATAGGGGGTCATGGCTGAGAGCGAGAGAGGCTTGGCTAAGGAGCCTAGTAAGTTCATGCCAAGATTTGAAGTGGGAGACTTTCGCTGCTCTGTCTTAATCACTACATTAAAAGAAATGCTTGCTTTTCAATTTAAGGTTCTAGTTAGGAGCATATGCACAAGGATTTTCATCACAGAGAAGAAAAGACCATTTGCGTGAGGATGTTTTTCTTCATTTTCTTTCTATGACATTTGAGAGTGCTTCCACCACCAACAACCTCCCTTTCTTTTTTTTGCCAGTGTGATAATATCATCATTATCACAGACTCATGTTTCTAATTTCTTCTTCAGGCTCCTGCATTGTTAATGTTAACTTCTACTGAACCCAACTTTGTTTTCGATCATGGAGGGTAACATTTATCTAGCTTTAGGCTGCTGCTATATAGATCCTTTAGGAGGCATGGGTTTCCAGGTTGCAATAAAGAGCAGCAACTCATTGCAAAAAGCAGTGAAATCTTCTTTGGAAATAGTCTCAAAATCTATTTTGATACTGAAATGTAGCTCTGCAGATATAGAATGAAACAATCTAGCAAAGTTGCAGTTGCTAATAATCTACCAGGACCGTACTGATGTTTTGTTTCCACTTAAACGCAGTGTTAAAACAAACTCAGGACAACCTTGGCATAAAGTGGAAGCTAGGCTCTTCTAAACTCTCATTAATTTGTACTTGTCAGCTGTTGGACCCATTATACAGCAAGAGTAGTAGAAAATCAAGGCCATGGTGTGTTGATATTAAGGTAAAGGTAAAGGGACCCCTGACCATTAGGTCCAGTCGTGGCCGACTCTGGGGTTCCGGTGCTCATCTCGCTTTATTGTCCGAGGGAGACGGCGTACAGCTTCCGGGTCATATGGCCAGCATGACTAAGCCGCTTCTGGCAAACCAGAGCAGCGCACGGAAACACCATTTACCTTCGCGCCCGAGTGGTACCTATTTATCTACTTGCACTTTGACGAGCTTTCGAACTGCTAGGTTGGCAGGAGCAGGGACCGAGCAATGGGCGCTCACCCCATTGTGGGGATTCGAACCGCCGACCTTCTGATCGGCAAGCCCTAGGCTCTGTGGTTTAACCCACAGCACCACCCACATTCCCGTGTTGATATTGCACGTAGTAAACTATGGAATTTGCTCCCACAGGATGTAGTGATGGCCACTGACCTGGATGGCTGCAATCTTCTTTTAAAGCCATGGAGAGGGCTATCCATGATGGCTTTGTTCTGCCTTCATGGTCAGAAGCAGCAATGCTTTTGAATTCCAATTGCTGGAAATGACAGGAATGGAGAGTGCTCATGTGCTCAGGTCCTGTTTGCAGGTTTCCCACAGGCATCTGGTTAACTACTGTGAGAAGAGGATGCTGGACTAGATGGGCCATTGTTCTGATCCAGCAGACTCTTCTTATGTTCTTAATATTCCACAAGGTCTCCATTTTTGGCAGATCACCACAATCAGAGATAGTTAGCTAGCTGGTTTCCAACAAATTGTTAGCTTTTTGGCAGCTTGATTAGCGATGGTGGGAAATAATTCATTTCCTTGTATGAATGGCAACATTTCCACCAAGGAGGATGAAGTATTCAAACTCTGATTAGCCGGTGCACTTACGCAGTGATGAACAAGCAAGGCACAAAACAAACCCTCCTATCTCATCAAACATTCCACAGATATTTGCAAAGAAAAGCAAAAGGGGGAATGTGATCATAAGGTAATGCTGCAGCCAAGTGAAAGTTTTGACACTCCAGTGTACACTCCTGATGCATGAAATCTCATGCACTGCTGTCCTGCTATGAAGAACAGTGCACATATGTTCCTGCATGTGGGATCATAGATTTGTTTAAATTGTTGACGAGCTGTCAATCATTCTTTTTCAGCAAATAACATGAATAGAAAATAACATCAAAATTTAGATTTTGTTTCTTAAAGCAAGGATCTCTATTTCCTTTATGGAGCACTGCATACACAAAATATGATGATATATAAATCATGATTTTGGATTGACCAGTATTCAGGATTGTTAGGACAGAAGCAGTGACCATTTGTAATAGCTGCTGATTGATATCAATGGTTAGAAATGACTGCAAAATTCTGCCAATGCCATTGGGGCATTTGAAGGGGGGCGGGGTTCACTCTAGTTCCAATATAGATGGATAGAAATTTCTGTTAGCTTCTACAGCCTAGGGGCATTCGTTCTTGCTCACACAATCTATAAAGCTGGAAGTCCTTTGCTGCTGTCACTACTCCCATTTTAATGTCAGGTGAGTTAGAGAACAACCAGCGATGCTCCTACAGATGATCTCAGTGATTGAGCTGGAATATAAGGGCTCAGGCAGTCCCTAGAGTAGCTTGGAACTAAGTTGTTCAGGGCTTTGTAAATTAATAATAGAACCTGGCACCTGGCTGGGAAGTAGATGGGCAGCCAATGCAGATGTTTTAACAATGGTTTCCCATGTTGGTACCTGTCTGCCCCATCATCAGTATAGCCTCCACATTCTGCACCAGCTGGAATCAGGCCCAAAGGCAGCACCACATACATCTATACTGTTTTCTGATCATACCTTTTGAATGGTAGACTTTTCTCTCTCTCTAAGTAATAGAAATTGACAGAGAATTAGAGGTTCTCTCAGTACATTCTAAACATATTATGTGAAAGTAAGCCCTGCTGATTATGGTAGGGCTTGCTTTTAAGTAATGTGTCCCAGTATTGAAACATTTAAATATAGGTTGAGGATCACAGGGCCTGTCATCCAAAAATGATTTTGAAATTTCATTTTTCTTAAAAGTTTAAATATTTTTAAATACCATGGTTCTTGAATCAGAAAATATCTATCTATCAATCAGTCTCCTTTATTGGCATAGAATCAGAGAATAATGGCTGTCATATATCACACTTACCCACTTAAAAGTGAAAGCTTGAATTTATTTGGGTTGAAATTATCAGATTGTTGTATCAGATTGTCTACTTAATAATGAAATTCTCTGTATACATTAATAGCATTATCATTTTTTTTCTTTTTCTTTTTTTATAAAGCTAAGGGCTAAGCTAAAGATTTGCAGCCTGAAACTAAATGTATCTATTTGGAAGTAAGTCTTGGTGATTTTGAGGCTAGGTTCAGCTTGAGTTAACAAAACTTCTGTAAAGCATACTATTACCAGCAATTTTAAAAAGAAAGAAAATATTTGCAAACGTGCTTGAACCATGATACCTACTCAAATTAATCATGGAGCCTATTATTAGCTACTTTTCTTTGTATTATAAAAGGCTGTAGAATTGTTGTAATATGCTTGTACACTGTGCTTACTTCCTACCTCCAATGCCCTGTATTTTGTTTATCTTGTGACATGGTGTGCAACTGAAACCTGTTTAACTAGAGAACAGTCTTGGGTGCTGCAATTAAAGAAGGACATGAGAGCAGATTTTGGTTGAATGTTGCGAGAAACATTTTGATGGCAAGAGCAATGGAATCAAATCCTAGGTCACAAAGGGCTCTTCTTTGCTGGAGGCCTTCAAGCAGAAGTCATCTGTTGAAGATGCTCTAGCTCTGAGTTTCCTACACTGAGAAGTGGGTGGGTCCACAAGGCCATATGTTACTGGGCCACATTTAAGGTTCTTGCATCAGTTTGCAATGCCTTTAACAACTTGGGTCCAGGATATCTTTGACTAGAGGACCCTCGCAGTCCCTTTACAATTCTCTCTTTAGAACTGCCTGATCCTTTACATTCCTACCTGATCACAGATCTTTGGGGAGGTCTCCACTGCTGGTCTCCTATGGCTCGGTTACATGTCTCATAGCTACTAGAAGCCCTGTATGCAGCATTCCAGGCCCAAGACTGTAAAACTCCCTTCAAACTGAGATTAGACAAGCACCTTCCTTGCTGAACTTCAAGTGCATGACAAAGATTTTCTTATTGCAGTAGGCATTTTAAGGTGGTGTCCCCTTTTATAGTGACTTTTTATTATTTCATTCTCTGTATGTTTTTTTTAAATGCACGCTGCTTAGAAATGCTAATGATTTAATTAGGATAGAGATGCTTCCCCCAAAGAATCGTGGGGACCATAGTTTACCCCTTATGAGCTACAATTCCTAGCAGCTTTAACAATCTGCAGTTCATTGGATTCTTTTGGGGGAACTTGAGTTTTTTAAATGTATGGTGTGCACACAGCCAAGAAGACCTCTATATTTACAGGTTAGCAATGTGTACATTTATTAAAATTCAACTAAGTTATTGATGATTAATCAAATAAAATTTATTTAATCATTTGACAGCCCTAGTTCCACCCACTCTAGTGCCTTATGCATTGCACTCTAAAATCAAGTTCTTTGCTGTCAGCTCACATATATGCAGTATAAGAGGTATATTCTATAAGTAGCAACTACTATCTGTGGCTTCAAGTATCTCTGTTCTGTATGATAAAAGCCTCTAACTATTGTGTGGACATGGGAGAAATTGAGTGCTTTTTAACAAGTGTGCTTGTAACATACATCCTTAATGCAGGCCCTTCTTTTTTACTTGACTAAGCTGAGGCCAGATTCCATAGAATTGAGGCTAACTTTGGATTTCCCCTGTACTGGGTTCAAGGCGCATTTGAAACTCACAGGCGCTTCAAAATGAATTTGTAATGTTGCATGAGGGAAGCTGCTGTTTCAAGAGGAGGAAATGGATTAAAAAAAGAGATAATCCACCAAGTTTGCACACACAAGCCAGCCTAAATGAATTGTCTGGTACATGGTGCAAAACAACAATTGGGCATTTGTTTCATAAAATTTATATGCTGCTTGCTTGCTTTTTAAGGGGGGGGAAATCCCCAAAGCAGTTTACAAAAAAAGATAAAAGAATAAAATTATCAGTAAGAAAGTATTAACAATAATGTAAGACTTTAAAAAAATTAAAAGAACAATATTCTAAAAACAGATTAAAATTCTAATCATCTTTCTAAGCATCTGGGGAAGGCTTGTCTGAACAAAAATGTTTTTAGCAGGCACCAAAAAGATTATAGTGAATGTGCTTGCCTGATATCAAGAGGCAGGGAGTTCCAAAGTGCAGGTACTGCCACACTAAAGAATCGTGTTCTTACAGATATGGAACAGGTATTATGTTGTGTCTATAACAATGTCAGTTATGGGGTATATGGAGTCAGGTGATCGTAGGTAAACTAGTCCCAAGTTGTTAAGGACTTAAGGACTAACCGTAAAACTTTGAACTTGACCCAGTAGCAAATTGGCCACCAGCGCAAATCTCTAAACATAGTTGTTATATGCTGACAGGGCCTCATTCCTGTCAGCAATCATCATTTGCTGTCACTGGAACCCTGACAGTAGAGCACAAATGTTTCCTTCCTGGTTTCATGCCGCAACTGTTTTCTTTGCAACACTGACCTAGAGTGATAGCATACTGTGTCATGATACATGGTTGCTGTTGTTGTTTGTTGTCCTGCCCTGATGCTCTAATTTCTATGTTCCCATAGGCTGCCTGTGAGATCTCAAAACTCCCCCAATTCTAGAACACAGCAAGGGTAACAGTTTGCTGTCATGCAATGGTTTATGGAAGGCATAGTCTAAACACATCATCTGCGCATAAGAATTGCTTTTCTAGGGATAATCTCATGAGTACAAGACTTTCCTTTGATAAGTTACTTAGACAGTACATTCTGATACAGGTTACCAATGTGTTTCTGCTTACTGGATGTCTACGGCACAAATTGCCACATTGGAATTGGTTCTAAAAGTTCAAGTTCCTTGGAGTCCACAATAAATTCTACTTCAGTAACAAACACTCTTATATGCTTCTGCTACTCGTACAGTTTGACACTTTTCTCTCTTCTAATTCATGTTGAAATGTATCATTCTCCAACTGGACACATTCCTCTCTGCCTCAGCTGCCTGGAGTACCTAAAACACGTTTTAGTCTTACTTTGGGCAGTTTTTCAATTTAGCTCAGGTGAGCTGAGAACTGGTTTAGGTTAAAATAGAAGCAGTTTCCTGCTGTAGCCAACTAAGCCCTACTCAATGTAGACCCATTGAAATGAATGAACCCAAGGCATGCCTGTGAATTTCAATGGGTCAGTTTGGAGTAGGACATCACCTTTAATCTACAGTTTAATATACAGAGAGCCTGCATAAATTTAATCTGGTTCAGTTTAATTCTCATATTAACTCTGCATTGAGAAGACAGGCAAATTGACAGAGAGAAGGTGGAACTACTCAGCACCTACTTTGCATCTGTCTTCTCCCAAAAGAAAAACAGTGCCCAACTTCGTGATAATAGCATAGATGATGCAGAGAAGCAGCTGCAGCCCAAGTTAAGAAAATAGGTGGTAAGGGAACATCCAGGTACTTTAAATGAATTTAGATCTCCAGGGCCTGATGAACTGTCTCCAAGGGTACTAAAGTAACATATCGATGTAATCTCATAGCCTCTGTCCCTGTGGACTGGAAGCAGGCAAATGTTGTCCCCTTCTTGAAAGGGGGGTGGGGAGAGGATCTAGGCAATTACCAACTGGCCCATTTGATGTTGATACTAGGAAAGGTCCTAGAGCAGGACAGTCGGTCCATGAGCACTTAGAAAAGGATGCTTTGATTATTAAGAGCCAGCATGAGTTTCTCTAAAAGAAGTCAAACCAAAGTAACCTGCTTGATAGTGGAACAGACTACCTTGAAAGGTGGTGGACCACCCTTTGTCTTTTAAACATAGTTTGGGTGGCCATCTGTCAGGGAACTTTTTAGCTGTGATTCCTTCATTGCATTGATTCTATATCTTGAAAATACTTATTCCACCCTTTATACTTTACCTGATTAAAGAGTTATTAATTGAATACCATTGCTAAGGGGTGAGCAGTAAGAGCTTTTCCCCTGCAAGTGTCTCCCTTCCTCGAGAATACCTGCTTTTCTGTTCTCTACAGACTTCTACTTTAGAGAACTGAAAGAGAACAAGACAAATGGCAAGCTTGGGGGAGACATCAAGAGGCTCACAGAAAGGTTTTCTGTATAAGACTATGCATTTCACCTGTCCACTAAAAAAGATTGCAGCTTGTGTGCATGTTTGAGGGCACCAGAGAAAGGATGCTTCCAGGTGGGTGCTTATTTGTGGTGCTGTGGTCTAAACCACTGAGCCTCTTGGGCTTGCTGATTGGAAGGTCAGTGATTCGAATCCCTGCAACAGGGTGAGCTCCTGTTGCTCTGTCCCAGCTCCTACCAACCCAGCAGTTCTAAAGCATGCCAGTGCAAGTAGATAAATAGGTACCGCTGCGGTGGGAAGGTAACAGTGTTTCCGTGTGCTCTGGCACTCGTCACGGTCCTCTGTGCACCAGTAGCTGTTTAGTCATGCTGGCCACATGACCCGGAAAACTGTCTGTGGACTAACGCCGGCTCCCTTGGTCTGAAAGTGAGATGAGCGCTGCAACCCCATAGTCGCCTTTGACTGGACTTAGCTGTCCAGGGGTTCTTTACCTTTATCTTTACCTTACCTATTTGTGTGATCAATGCTGCTTGTAAGCCACATGATGTCAAAATGCCAGATCATATTTTTTCCTCATTTATTCCAGATTTACCCTTTCCATAGAAAATCTAATACTTAAAAAAAAAAAAATGTTGCCAGTCACACATTGTAATGCCCGGAGAGAGAGAGAAGTTGTGGAAGCAGGTATACACACCAGTGTCTCCCCTCAAAGGCTGACTTCTGGACAATAATGGTTCCCTTTGCAATTCCAAACCAGAACTGTGACAGTTGTTCCAGACCAGGGCAATCACTAGAGGAGGAGCCTTGTGTTCCTGCTTGAGTGGTATAGCATGACCTGGCCCACCTGTAGACATGTGGTCCTTAAAGTCCCATCTTTTTGTTTCTTCTAATAGGGAAATCCCTAAACCAGGAAAATCCTGCATAGTTTCAGAGCAGGTGTTTGCTTTTAGGAGTTTTAAACTTTTTTAAAAAGCTGTTTAAACTATTTTAAGGAGGTAGTTTTCAACTGTTTTAATTGTATTAGTATTGATATGCCTGCCACATATATCTGTATGTCCTTTGAATATACAGGGTATAAAGCTATTATTATTATTATTATTATTATTATTATTATTATTATTATTATTATTATGGATTTGAATAAATACTGATTTTGTAGAGTTTTCTATCTAGTATTTGACTCTTCAGAGTTAATGAGCTGCCAAACGTTTGGCATATCACCCCCTCCCTTCTCCAGATACTATTGATCTTTGTAACCCTTTGAAATAATACAAAAAGTGTGTGTGTGTGTGTGTGTGTGTGTGTGAGAGAGAGAGAGAGAGAGAGAGAGAGAGAGAGAGAGAGAGAGATGAAATGGAAGTAGGATTACTGAAAGTCACCAGCTAAGATGGTCAGGACATAGATTTTGTAAATGCTTATTTATTTAGTAAGCATCTTCAGGGTCTCACTTTCTGCACTACTATAGTCTTTCTTAATAGTGTGTCTTCTCAGGCTTCCTCATAGTGGACTTCACCAAGTCAGGAAAACAATCCTGTTAAAGCTTTTTCAAGTGTAAGATGGGTTAAGGTTATGTACACATTACAATTTGCTCTTGCTCCACAGCATGCTCCTACTGCTGATATTTGAAGCCAAGAATGCACACTGTTAGTCACAATTTATCTGTATCCTGTAGCTTATAGAGAAATACTCCTGTTTGAGGTGTTTCCCCTCAAACCATCTTCCATCCAATTTGAAAGTGAAAGCCGCAGTTCAGCTGAGGTGTGTCCTGTTTGGACCACTGTTGCACATACGCAGGTGGCAGCTTCATTGAATAGGAGTTCAGAGAGTGTGTTTGCAATTGCAGGGAGACAAAACAGATAATCGGCTTCAGGTGAAGAAACCCTTGCCAGCCTTCTGGTGCGAGCAGCGGTATAAAACAACAACTTGAAACGTGGGTGGGGGTGGGATGGTGTTTCTGCTTTTTAAGCCACTAATGTGCACATCGCCTTAAACTGAAGAGGAGCATCAGTCACTCCTTGCCATGAACAAGGGACTTCACTGGCGTTGATGTACCCACAACTAATCTCTCCAGCAAATGGGTTTAGAAGAGAGAGAAAAATAAGTCACCCTGCTGACCTCTAACACAAGCAATCAACTCAACAGTTAGCCATATGAAACTGGGAAATGCATTGGAGATGCAGAGTGGCAGCTCATTAGGGAATAGCGTATCTTCCATGGCAACTGCCTGCATCACCCTATGGAGGCCCACCTCACACTGAGAAAACTATTCAGTCCTGGCCAGAGCTGAAAGCAGCATGGTAGGCTATATAAGACCACTTATCTAACTCAGAAACTGTCAGACTTATATGTCTTAGGGTTTTGGGGTTGTTTTTGTGGTGTTTTGCTTCTTATAAAGTTGCTAATCACAATCCCAGAAACCAGCCAGGAGCAAGCCAGGTTGGAAGTTGTGTGTGTGTGTGTTTTCTGAGGCCATGAATGAGACAATGAAGGGTTAAAAGGCAACAACCATTTCCCCATTATCTTGTTCAAAAAGTGCCTTTTTAAAAGTCCATATGGTGACTTCCTCTCGACCTGCTTTCCCATCCTCTTCTCTTTGCCATGGCTGTCACTTATAAAGAATCACTTGACTTTACAATAACAAATTCAAAAGGCGAGAGAATATAATCTGTTGATCCACAAAGAATTGGAATAAAGAACACCCCCACTGCTCCAGTTATCATTCCCATAGCGGTAGTGATATTATTGATGTGATTGCTATGCTAATTTCTATTGCGGGGGTGGGGGTGGGGAAGTGTATTTTGGAATTTGTTCAAAGAGAATTTCCAGACACGTTAAATGGTGAAGTGCGGAGTGAATTTCAAAACTTTGGAAGACGGGACATGAAAACTGGTCTCTTCTTCCCCACATTTCTAGGACCAGTCTTAAAGAACTGCTCTTAAACTTCTTCAAAACAAAAGCAAAAAACAAAAAGTCAGGAGGGGTGGGGAAAGAGAAACTTCCTTTAAAAAAAATCCTTTTGGAAATCTCTTTTTTGGGGGCAGCTGATTAAAAAGTCATCCCATTTGTATGAGGGATGGGGGGTGGAGCCTCATATAATGTGAAAAACGAGTAAGCATCCCTCTCAAATCGGATGGAAAGGAATAATGGGAACATTTAAGGAAGAGAGTAATTAAACACACCGCCCTTCCCACTCACATACTTTTATTATTCTTTCGGGGAATTGCCAGAAATCTAACCCCCACTCCACTTGCATGGACTTCTGCGTTTATGTTAGAAGATTTCTGCTTGTGATGTTGTTTCTGCTTTCTTTCTTTCTTTCTTTCTCTCTCTTTTTTTAACGGCATAAACTGATTTAAAATGTATGCCAGTCATCTTCAGGGAACTCATTTCAGTTGAGATGAAACTAGTGTTACCTGAATCAATGTTTTAAGTGTCCCTGTGGCTCGGCATTTTGAATAATCAATCTGTCTCCATCTCTTCTTAATCATGCGCATCACAGTCTTCTCTTTATTTGTCAGCTCGTTCGGATCTTGCCTTTCTCTCTCTCCCTCTCTCTCCCACCGCCCCCCTTCCTATTAACATGCCCCTAATGTCGTGAGCTAGCTTTTTCCTTTTAAAAGAAGCTGATGTATTTTGATACTTTTTTATTATGACTAAATCTCTTTTTTTCCCATAATTACCCCACAATCATTATATAATCCCATCACAAAGAGTCTATTGAGGCACCATGCTTTTGTCAACTATGGGACACAGAATCCATAATTGCATTATTCAGCTTTCTCTCCCCCCCACTCCATTTTGACCCCCCTTCTGCCCCGCTTCCCTCTCTTCTTTTACTTCAGTAGCCACACATACCCCCTACTCCCCGTTTCTCACCTTCTGCTGGGCTACAGATTATTTCCTAGACCTTCCTCAGCAGATCAACCTTGCTAAAGTTGCTGGCTTTTCTTTTCCTTTAAAGTTATCTGCTTTATAATATAAGCATTGGAGCGCAGGAGGAGTAGGAGGGGGGGGAGTGGGAATCTCATATTCTAAATCTATATCTATATATATCCCCCCCCCCGATTATTCCAGACCCATAAGGCAAAAAGAACCTTCATGGCGTGTTTTCCCCCCTCCCTCTTTCTTTCTTTCGTTCCCTTTTTTTCCCCTGGAAGTTTAATTACCGTATGCTAATTTCCTTGCCTACTACGTGATTAATTAAAATCATATTTTCATAATCATTTGGCACTAGTATTGTCTTCGTACCATCATGATCTCCTCTCCCTCTCCCTCTCTCCTCTTCTCCCCCCCTCTCTTTCCCCTAAATAGTGTATGTAAATAAAGTCAGCCTTAATGGAAAGCATCAAAATGCAACGCTGAGGACCTTTCTCTGTTTGCATGCGTGCGATTGGCAACATAACTGCTTATTTACATTAAATACGCCACAAGGTTACAGTGCAGATCAACGTCACTTTATCGTTGATTACTTCTCTTAAGCGCCGGAGCGTCTTGGACGGATGCTGCGCGATCCAGCCGGCCGCTGAGCTTCCCCCTGGAGTTTTCCAAAGAAGCAGACTTGAAATAGTTTCCAGAGCAGGTAAGAAGCGATGCTTAAATACTCAACCCCCCCTCTCCACCTCCTCGCTTGCTCGAGCCCCCCCTCTCCGCTCTGCCTTTTTTTTTTTCCTTTCCTCCCCTAAATGGGGAAAGATCTTCGGATTTGTTTAGGGAAAATGACAGGCGAGGGAGGGGAGAGGGTTGATCGAGGCTGGATCCTTAACAGCAGCAGCAGCGGCGACGGGTGGGTGGGAGGCTGGAGTGGCGGCGATGGGGGGGGGGAATCTTAGAGAAACGGCTCGGTTTTTTAATAAGTGTGTTTACACGGGCTCAAGGTCATGCCCCAAACTGCTCGGTGTTAAATGCTCCCCCCCTTTTTTTTAGTTGCTTAGGCAGAAAAAGGAACGAGCGAGGGGGGAGGAAAATGGACGATCCCAGCCCCCATTCTTTTGTAGATTATTATATCAAGGGGTTGAGCATTTGGCTCATCAAAGCTAAATGCCGCAAGACCTATCTAGTTGCTGTGAATTATGCCAAGGCGACAATGGAGTGGTGCCTTTTGAATGCTACAATGCTTTTCACCTACCAGATCGGGGAGGGGGAATCCAAAGCAGAGGAGAGCGAGAGAGAGAGAGAGAGAGCCGGGGATGTCTTGCGATGTTGCCTGATCGCTATCAAGGAAGAAGAGAAAAGGGGGGTCCTCCTGCAACCCCCCCAAAAAGCGACAGATGAAAATAACATCTCCTTCCCGCCCCCACCTCCCCGTCCTTGGGATGGCTGGCCAAGATTTCGGGGGAGTCAGCCTGGCCGATCGGAGTTCCTCTCCTTGGTCACTTTCTCTCTCCCTCTCTCTCTCTCTCTCCACACGCCCCCCCCCCCCAGCCACCCACCCCGCGTTTCTCAGCCCGAGCAAATGATCAAGTCAATCATGTGGGGGATATGCTTCATTATTCATTGAACACAATCTTTTTGCAACGCTCCGCTTACGTGCAGGGGAGTTTCTCGTACCGTAAAACAAAACAAAAAAAAAATTGGGAAGGTAAGGAGAGACAAAAGGGACGCCCCTGCTGGATTGTTTATTTGCTCCTCTTTTTTTATTTTTTTGGAAGAGAGAAAAAAAGATAAAGAGATAAGAGAATTTGGGGGGGGGGAGGACCGGAGTTTTAAAAATATCTATCTTTCTAAAAAGCAGGGTGCCCCCCAGACGTTGCCAAAGTCAGTTTGGAGTCCTTTCTCTCTCTCTCTCTCTCTCTCTCTCTCTCTCTCTCCACCCCCCCCTTGCATCATCGCAACAGGGCCTGCGTGATTAAAAAATACAGTATAATTAAATATCCATAGCAGTGACGTTTGCGAGCAAAGGCTGTCAGGGGAGAGAAGAATGAAAGGAGCAAAGGAGCCATTGCATGGCGCTGTAGAACTTAGCCTGGAGGAGAGATCGAGCGAGCGAGCGAGGCTGGAGAGCCGGCGCGGCTCTGGCTGGGTCTCTCTTTAAATCCGTTACTTTCGCGGGGTGTGCGCGTGTGTGTTTATGTGCCGGGGACCTGGAGAAAGGCAAAAACTTCCCCCGGATTTTTTAAAAAAATAAACATAGATGGAGGATTTAAGACCCCCCCCTCCCTCGGCTGTGCAACACTCTCAAGTTGCCCAGAAACTTTTCATTAGGGTTTTTTTTTCTTTCTTGAAAAAAGGAATCGGTGCAATGCAAACTTCTACAAAAGTGCCTCCTTTCCCACGTGCGCGGGTTGCATCCTCCCCTTTCTTTGGGCTTCTTCAGGGGCAAACCGAGAGATGTAAAAAAGAACAAGGCGACCCCCCTCCCCCGCGCAAAAAACCCCCAACAACAACAAACCACCCCTCCAAACCTTTTAACACCTCTTTCCCCAGCCCCGGAATCAATGGCGACCAAAAGTTTCGCTTCTTCGCCGTGCCCCGCGCGTGCCAAAACTTCTGCCGCGCTGCTGCCTTCGCAGCGAGCCCTGCCATTTTGTGCCCGGGTCTGCTCGACCTCTGCTTAGCGAGAAGCGCGCCTGGGCTTGAGGTTGCGGTGGGGGGTGGGCTCTGCACTTGTCTTTCGGAGCAGTTCAAAATGCTTCTTTTTGGGGGGCTGGGGAGTAGGCAAGGGATTGCTTTGCGGGTGGGGTGGTGGGCAGTAGAGAATTGGAAGAAGGAGCAGGCATGAGATCTGCCCCTCCACCCTCTTCCCACCGGAAGCAGGCAGCAAGCACCTGCCAGACAGGAATCCAGGGCATTTGGGAGACACGACCTCAAGTAACAGGTTAAAAGGGAAACTTAACGTGGAGAGAGGGAGAGGTGGGGGCGATTCCTGCAAGCGGGTGGTACGGGAAGCAGCACCTCCGACTTGCCTTCTTTACAGGGTGGGTGGAAGAGGTTTTTTTTTAAAATATATGTAGGAAGACTTGGGAGCGAGGTTGTTGAAGTGGCTGCCCCTGGTCTTCTTTCCGGGGTGGGGTGGGGTGGGGGTTGGCTGCCTTCTCCTCGTCTCTGCATCAATTTTATTTTGTGGAGGGAAATACAGCCATAGACTTCTTTTTTTAAAAAAGCAACTTATGTTTTTCAGCACTAAAAAGTTGTTTAAGAAAATATGTAAATAAAGAGAAGGCTTTGATGCCACAGTAGGAAAAAAATCCCAGCTCTTGAGGTGCTCATCTGTTGCAATGGGGCCATTATTTAATAATAAAGAGATAAGGAGCAAGTGGAGGGGGAAAAGGAAAGACGCCTAGAATTGGGAAACTTTAAAAAGCAAACCAATACTCTCTGTTTCTCTCTGTGTAAAACAATGGACATTTAATTAGATTTTTTTAAAGTTTTGTTTTTAAAACAAACACCTCGCAGATTACCAAAGGTTCTAAATCAACGAGTTAAATATGCATATATAATTTTTTTGGGGGGAGGGTTGTTTGGTTGGGGCCTGGCTAATGTCACCACCATGCTGGTATTTTATGCGTAATCATTTGGTAGGTAACTCGAAATTCCAAGTGTCTGGGGAGGAGAGAATAGAAATTTGCAAAACAACAACAAAACAGGGGGAAGAGAGAGAGAGAGGGCGAATGGTCGGACTGGAGGCTCTCTGGAGGTGCAATGGGTGCTATTGTCGGAGGCTTTTTTGTTGAGCGGATATTGTTATGTCTATAATAGTGTCTAGGCGGAGACGTGAGTTGTCAGAGCCCTTCATTTTCACTTTAGCAGAACATGAGAGCTGGGGTGGGGGGGGGGAGAGGAGCCCTTGCAACGCTAAGTTTGCCTGCCTCTGCTTTTGCTCGTCAAAATGCAAACAATGAGGAAACGGGGAAGGAGATAAGAGGCTGCCGGAGGAAGGAGTCGGTCCTGGGAAGTGGGAGCGAAAAAGAACCGCTGGAGAAACAGGCATGTGTCTTTCTCCCACTGCTCGAGACAGGCGGACATGGGATCTACTTTTAAAGATTTCTCTCTCTCTCTCTCTCTCTCTCTCTCTCTCTCTCTCTCTCTCTGTTTTCCCTCCTCTCTCTCCTCTCTGTGCAGTTTAAAATAATTCCAACAGGGGCCGTCTTTGCTGAGCTGATCTGCTTTGCTTGCCACAGATAGCACTGGTGGTGCCTTCCTTGCTTGTGTGTGTGTGTGTGTGTGATGGGGGGAGCTTATTTTAAGTGTCATAATTAAGTTTAGGAGCCTTGTTTGGGCTCATTCAGGTCTGAGAATAAGGAAGGCTGGCTGCATTTAGCTCTTTCTTTTTCCCTTTTCTTTTAAGAAATTCTTCTGTAAGGGGTTGGCCGAACGCCTTTGCACATCGAGCCTTGGAGAATGATGTTTTCTTTCATAGTTTAATATTAGCAACTATATTTTTAACCGTTTCCACTGGATTTGATTATTTGTGTGGAAAATATTCCCCCCCACCTTTTCCCTCTGTGCCGTTCGATCACTCAAATCTTTGTTCATTGTTCACTGACTTTGGAAGAAGGCGCTTTAAGTGTATAAAAAGAAGGGAGAGCCCTCCCCACCATCTCCAGGCTGGTTTGATGTTGAAATAGTAAACCTGAATGAGAGGGGGGTGGTGATGGTGGTGGACATTTGCAGCTTTAATTAACTTCGAGATGCTTCAACAAGGACCAGAGCGTTGCTGGTGACGTTGCTTCATAAATCTGCCCTGTGAAGGGTGTGTTGGATAGAAGTATTTACAATATCACCATCTGATTGAATATTCACTACCTATCCGGGGGAGCAGATTTGCATAATTTGGATTTTTTTTTTCCATTGAAAGAAACTTATTTACAAATCAAACCAAAACCTCTAGAAGTCCCCCAAACCCAGCTGCTTCGATCTTCATGATTATTCAGGGTTCAAACATAACTGAAAAGTAAGTGACCTGCGAAAGTGCATCAATAGGTTGTGTAAATAAAAGCCAAAGGGCTTTGGGATGGGTCTGCAATTCACTATGTGGTCTCTTTGGGTGCTTCTCAATAGCAGCTTTTTTTTTTTCATGTAGCCTTGGGAGTTTTAATTTATTATGACTATGATTATGATTTATTTTGCCTTCCTAACTTTCCCACTTCCTATCACTTATTATACAAGGTGAGGTTTTCCTTACAATGCCTATGAATACCTGCTGTGATGCTCTTGGGGTGTTTGTGTATTTGCATGTGTAGGGAATAAAATGCTTAAAACGTTTGTAATTTGGGGGGAATTGGTGCTCCGTATACTTGCTGCTGTTGTCAGAGGCTGAAGCGTGTTGCTTTGAGTCCTTGTCATTGAATAGTTCATAAAGAGCTTAGTTACTCAAAGGTCTCTGTGTTTACATGTCTGTAAAGTTATGTGGTCATCTCTATTATTTTATATCTACCTGTGTAAAACCAGAGGAGAAACTGAGCTATATAGCACGCAATAAAAAATGTAGAAGGCTGATTTCTAATTGTATGCCTTTCACCTCATCCTCTTACAGTAGTAAAGATCACTGGAGTAATGAGAAATGTCTGAAATCTTGATGTACGTTTGAGGATAGCTGACAGCTATTCCTAACAAAGTGGCTGATCTTAAATGTGGTCCATTTCTCCAAATGGGGCTGTTTTTTAAGTATTGTTTTGAAAATGTTATTTATTTGTGTGAGTTCCTTTTTTAAAAAAGACTCACAGGGTTTTTAAGAGGGTTTTTAACCAGGATTTTTAAGAGCCTTCAAATGCCTCCCAAAAGGAAAGGAGGGATGTGGCAAAATTGAACCAGAGGATCAAAAGTGTAAAAGTGGGCAACTGCTGTGGTGTGGTGTGTGCCCCTCCATGCTGAAGGCTGTTTTAGTTATGATGTCATTCTGATAGTGGAGAGTGAATGTCTCCAGATTCTACCATTAAACGCTTGGCCGATCTGCCTGATAATGATAGCATTGACATGTCTGCACTTTGACAATTGCAAGCCTTATGTGCCCTATGAATTAACTTCTTCTTTCCCCTATGAAGCGAGAGCTCTCCAGCTTTAAGACTTGCAAATGCAACAGCACTTTTGTTGACTGAGCCTTCTCATTGCTTTTAACAAAATATCTCTCCCTAAATTAAACAAACAGGAGGAGGACTTGTAGGTCCTTTCAGCATCCCAAGTTCACGTTAGCGTCAAGTTGCTTTAAGGGTACCCAGTGTAGCAGCCAGTTTGGGCCCTAATATCATTAGCTGCATAATCTCTATTTTCAGCATGGCTAGATTAATATGGGGTTTGATTTATTACAAGACGAACAGCTTCAGAGAAACACACATCCCAAGTGTTTGTTTTCTCTTTATGCTCTTTTTTGTGCTTTCTTTAATCACTTTACAATGCATCCTCTGTAATATTTTGCCCCCTTAAATGCAGCATTCATAAGTGAAATGCCTCATCTTAATTGGAAATGCATATCTATTTTAATTTGACACATCCCTTTAAAGTTGGTTTGTCCGTAATACCTTAATGTTTCAAAGAAAATCAGTTGCAATTTATAATCCAGTTTCTGTTGGCATTTCCCCGGCAACATGGAATATTTATGAATACATGCTCTTTTTTCAGGTGTTACTTTGGGTTCATCAGAACAGAAAGTATATAACAATAAAACCCTCATTGTTTTCAGCTATGTTCAATCATTTAAGTAGGCTATTTATTTACTATTTAGATGCTGGTGTTATGCCGTACTAAACAGATTTGCATGTGAAACAGTCCATATTATGCTCACTTACGCTGGACTTACCCAAAATTGCGTTAGTGTCCCCCAAATTATTTCCACTCAAAAGCAACATTTTGCCAAAGAGTTAGCAAAAAGATAAGTAAGTCTGTAGAGAATACTTTAAATAAATTTGTAAAGGCACTTCCATTATCACGATGGAAAAGTTATTGTTTTTCAGGATGCTTAACTTCTTAGCCACACTTCAGATCTTCAGTAAGCAGCAACTTGTTTAGAGTTCACCAGAGATTTAATGAAACGCTCCTGAATTTGTATCCATGCTGGATGCCATAACATAACCTGTTCCTTCAAAACAGCGGATAGTGAGAAATGTACAAGTTGCAGCATCAGTTTCACTGCTTTATCTTGTAGCAATTCTGGGATCAGAAATTGCCTGATCTTCAGGAAAGAAAGCTGACACATTTGTTTCTTTACATACCATGGAAGCCTAAGGTGACCATGGGCATTTGCGTTATAACAGACCTAAAAAACCCACCAGTGCATTAATATGAGCTGTAGTTTTCCTTAAACAAGCACAAGTTTTTCTCAAGTGAAGCTCATTCCCCCGCCCTCTTCCCAACTCCCCATCACCCTTCTCAGAATGTTCTTTCATTTAAAATGTGCACTGTGGATTGCACACAGGTGTCTTTGGAGTGCTTCTAATAGAAAAGCATTGAGTTGAATTTATATGAACTTTCTAAAAAGGAAAAAAAAAGCCAGAAGGAAGCGCAAATTAATTTTTCCAGGTTGAATGAGGAGCTTTCCATTTTTTAAAAAAAGCACCTCTGATTTCACATTACCTGCTAAACCTAAGAAATACCTGTTACATAAATTCTTTCTGGTTTCTGAATAAATATACTTAGGATTAATATGAGACTAAAAGCAGGGTATATTATGAACATTTTGTTTTAAAAAAAATCTCAATTCACATTGTCCAGTTTTTGCTTCAAGCCATACTTTTGATCCTCTGTATGATGTTTGGTATTAAGGAAAAGAAAAGAAAAACAGGTGGGTGCGCGGGCAGGAGAAACATTGCAATACCTTTTTTGTAAATATTTTTTTTTAAAAAAATCTGAAATACTGAGTTCGTTCTTCCAGAATATTCCCTTTATATGTGTGTGTTTATGTACACACACACACACACACACACACACACACACACTTGCAGAAGGAGAAGAAAGGCTGGTATATGCTGAAGGAAGACATTTATGTAAAAGTGCATAACTTTGGAGGAGAAAGTGGGGGTCAGTTAAACTTGTGAGTTGCTCCAGTTCTCTAGTTGCAATATCAGAACTGAGTGATTTTGGTCAGGGGGATGAAAAATTGAACTTCTAAAAAATAAAATGCAGTACTGAGAATCAGACCTTGAGCTTGAGACTATTTATGATCTGACGGGTGTTTGATGGTCATCTTGGAATGGATTGATGTCATCTGTCTATTTCCTCATGTCTCCGTGGGAAAAATAACCCAGCAGAACATTGCTAGAATGATAAGAATGGGTAGAGTTAACCGCAGGATATGAATGATCTTTTTCGTTTCTCCCAGTGATCAACGGGAAATTTGATAATACGTCTTTTGGTTCAGGTGAGGAAATACTTTATCATCATTTCCTTTCTACACTAGGGGAGTGACTAAACTGAAAACTTCTAATAGACGAGTTGCAATCTTGTGATTCTAATATCTAAAAGTATGTAGAATTAAACAGATGGACCACAATGAATATTCTAACTGCAGTTCTTCTAGTGAACTGTGCTTCTCTCCCCCTATCCCATGAGATAGAGCTTGTGAAGTGCAGCCCTCTGCATGTTTACTCAGAAGTAAATTCCACTGTGTTCAATGGAGCATTACTTCCAGTTAAGTGTTAATAGGATTGTAGCCTAGATGTGTTAATGTTTGCTGCAATTTATATCTTTAAATGCATACCGGACCAAATTGGTATTTGAAGGCTTCAGGTTTGTTAAGTCAGACTATAACATATAAAAGAAAAACAGTTTTGTCACAATATTGTTATGGTTTAAACATAAATCAAGGAGATGACGCAAAGGTGGCACCAGCAGTTTCAGAATCTGACCCCTTGTATTTCACCGTGCAAAGTTGCATTCATGATCATTTGTCAGAGCCTTGCAACCAAGGGAAGAATAACATGGGATTCTCTCTCTCTTTCATAAAAAGGGCTAACATTGTGAAATTCACATCGTCACCCATTGCGGTAGGACTTCGTAGCAGAAAAGGCTATCAAGGCTGCATTGGCAAACACCAATAATGCTTAACACCTGCATGGGTGCTGTTCTGTGACTTCAGAGCTGTGCAGATGTACAAAGATGGACAACTGGAGCGCAGAAAGGTGATGTCTGTGCAAGCCTCAGAATAAAAGCTCTGGCAGCATTGGTGAAACTCAAATTGGTGAATATTTTATCAGTGAAAATGATGAAAACTGTGGGCAACTTTATGCTAAACATGGCTGATATATGAGACTGGTTGGCCTTTTTCCTGTTCTTTAAAAGTTCTTATATTGATGAATCTGCAAGGATGTGCAATGATTAGGTTTCATTTTGATATACAGCAGTATTATGGTCTCCATAGGCTTGCATTGACATTTCCTTCGGAGCTGTGTGATGGAACTAAGTGGAAAAGGCTGAGTGCCACTCAGGAATTTGCTTCTTCTATCTTTTTTGAGGGGGGTATTGCATTAAGGATGGTGATACAGGGGTATCCACAATGAAACCGTAACATCGGTGTCAGAAACAACTGTTTTAAAACAACCATTTGATTGGAACAGCCTGTCAAGTTGAGCTTCTGCTTTTGTTATTATTGAGAAGTACCACAGTTTGTGTGTGTGAGTGCTTTAAACTGTTGCTTTTAATGTCCTTTTTTCATCAGAGTCCTCTACATTTGCAAGAAGTGCCTGCAAGCTCCAAGGGGTGGTTTCTAAGGCTAGATGGGAACCATGCACTCCATGAGCTAGCCCTGGAAACTCATGGAAGTGCCGAGGACTTGGGAATAAAGAAGATGTTACATTCTTGAGCCTGTCCAGGGCCCCATCTGCATTATACATTTAAAGCACTATTCTTCCACTTTAAACAGTTTCCCCAAAGAACCCTGGGAAGTGTAGTTTCTTAAGCATGATTGACTGGTTAGAAAATCCCTGTTCTCCTCACAAAGCTACAGTTCTCAGAGAGGTTTAACAGTCAGCTCCCCCTCCTGAAGTTCTCTGCACTAATACAGGCGTGCATGCATTTATGCGACTTCATTTCATACAACAAAAGAGAATATATTATTGTGGTGATATTCAGCTTAAGTTTTACCCAGAGTAGATTAATGAATATGACCAAGTTATCTCTATCAATTTTAATAGGTCTAATCTGAATTCAACTTAGTTGAAAACCACACTTATGTTCCTGTTAACAACCTTTTATTTATTATTCAACTGTATAGATGGTTCTTCATAACATAGTAATCAAAGGGCAGTTTCCAAAAAAGTATCTAAAAATATAATGCAAATAAATCAAATGCTGATACAATACCATATTGATACAATACTAATATGCTAAAATTGAATACAAAACAGTTACAGGGATAGGATCAGATCAGACTGATTAAGACCTTAGGTACTAGTTATAGCCCAAAGTAAGGTCTTGTCCTGTATCAGCACAAAAGATGCTGTTGCTGCCCCTCAGAACTGCAAGCAGGGCTCATGCTGCCAATCTCAGAGCTTTGACCAGTCTGTACAGTGGTACATCGGGTTAAGAACTTAATTCGTTCTGGAGGTCTGTTCTTAACCTGAAACTGTTCTTAACCTGAGACACCACTTTAGCTAATGGGGCCTCCCACTGCCGCCGCACCACCACCGCATGATTTCTGTTCTCATCCTGAAGCAAAGTTCTTAACCTGAGGTAATATTTCTGGGTTAGCGGAGTCTGTAACCTGAAGCGTCTGTAACCCGAGGTACCACTGTATATGCAAAGGCACTCTGACAAGTACCTGAGTCCAGTGAGAAATCCTAATAACACTTTATTGAGAAAACTGAACAAAACACTGTGTAAACTTTGAGGAGCAATGGACAGAGAGGTTCCCCCCTTTTATACTTCAAGTTTTGTACATAGCAGGAGAAACATTCAGGCAAACACACAGAGGAAAAACTCCCTCAGAACTACACAGCCATTCAGAGCATGAGCTGCCTGATCATGCTTGGTTGCTAAGCAGCATTTCACTCTTGACCATGGGTGGCACCAGAAATGGGATGGTGGGCAAGCCCCCCACAAACATGGAGCTCTGCCCTTGCCCCCCCTTGCTGGAGGTTAGTAATTAACATATGTTGTTGTTATTATTTCAGATAACTTAATATGTAGGACACATCTTGCCCACCTAGCAATATACTTTGCCCATACGGTGCCCCCACCAATTAATTTTTTTCTGGTGCTGCCATTGCTCTGGGCTAGTTGACTTGAATCTTAACAGAATTAACATTTAAGTTACAAGCAGAATGATCCCTGCTGCTGCACCTCCATCAGAAGCATAGGCCTTGAATTGGGCCAGGTAACCTATAAGTCACCCAGTACAGGTTGTGCAGAATAGGTGTTACATGGCTTAGTGCATAAGCACCTGCTAGCACTCTAAGATCACCATTCCGCACCTGCTGCCATTTCCAGAAGCCTCAATACAGAGCTCATTACAGGAATCAAGGTGCGAGGTTTCGGGGAATGGCTGTGACTGGCAAACTAGTCAGAGCTGGAAACAGGCACTTCTTGCTAAATGATGAGTTTGGCAGGTTGTAGCTGAGAAGCAGTGTATAAATGTTTCAAATAAGTAAAATAATGTAGATTCATCTGTTGCAAAATTAAAGCGATCCCCCCTCTTCTTTAGGGCTTACTGTAGTTGATTTCATTGCGTTCCCTTGGAATTTAACTTTTTTCCCTCACATACATTGTTATGGGGAAATTTCTTAGCTTTATGCAACCTTTCACCCAAATCTTGGATACATTTAAGAGGCAGTCAGGGTGTGTGTGTGTCCCCCTCCCCATCTCAGACATTTCTGTTCTCTGAGATACTGGTGGAAGCAAAAACTGTAATGAGATACTTATTTCCTTTACCAAAATACTAGGACCCATTTGCATTTTATTAGGGTGAAGTAACTTGCCTATGGTGGCAGTGGGAGGACAGATGAAGACAGGAACCGGTGTCTGAATGATGTGGCAAGACTTATGAAACTGGAGGTAGAGGTAGTGTCTGTTTGGATCCAGCTTTAGGCAGTGCACTGCTATAACCAAAAGGTTTTTTGTTTTTTTTTAAGACAGTTGAAAAAAACACCTGTTGTCTGCGTTTAGAATCTGAACAAGTTGCAACTTTTTCCCTTTTAGGGTCCATTTAATAATATATTGTTCCCAATCTGCCAGCTGCGGTTAGAACAGGTGAACATGGTTAGCACTAACCAGAAATGGTCTTGTAACTGGAATTTGAAACCAGGTTTGAAGTTCTGGAGATGTAGGAATCTGATTAGCACAAGGTGCAGTTGACTCCAGGTTAGAAGAACATGTGAGGGGGTTGTGGCGTTATGAGGCTTTGTAGATTAGGGCTGTGTACACATTGCCATGTACTGTGGCTCCAGTGCACTCTCACTAGTGGTATTTGAAGTTTGTGTACCCTTAATGTTCACCACAATTCATCCTGTATCCAGTAGTTTATTGAGAAAAACTGCTGCTTGCTGTGTTTCTTCTCAAACCAGTTTCCATCTGATTTGAAAATGTCAGCCATTTCTGGAGGTTGGGGTGAGCGGGAGACAGGACTTTGTGCTACTTTGTGTTTTTTTTGGATAAAGAGAGAGATTCCATTTCTATCTGGCAGCTTACTTGGTTTTGTTCCCATTTTGAAAGAGAGCAGCCGAGTCTCTGTGATCCATGTCAGCCAGGCTATCTATATCTATCTATCTATCTATCTATCTATCTATCTATCTATCTATCTATCTAGGACCCCTAATATGCAGATCTGTGTTTAGGGGTGAAGCCCACTGGATAATTTTAAATTGGCAATGCAGTTCTTAAAATTAAAACCTAACAAAACACCCCTAATTTAATGGATCCGTTCTGTATCATAAATATGCCATAGGACTGTGGTACCTTTTTGCGTTCTGAAAGTTATAGGTGTTAAGTTTCCCTTTAGAAGCAAGCAGAGTTATGACACTGAAATATTGCTGGAACTTTAATAATAGCATAATAGGTCTAATAGCTAATGAAACATCATGCTTGACAGTATTGTTCCTAGAAATATTGCTATATAGAGAATTTTGAAATATCTAGGTCATCATAAGTATGTATATGATTTACCTATATGTAGTCAAGTTCAGAAAAGTTTCTGCTTCGAGATGCAAGGAGATAGTGAAATAAGTTCTAGTCTGATTGAACCCAATGAAATCAATGGGCTTACTCTGAGTATGACTTAGTTGGATATTAACTAGTACAGTGGTACCTCGGGTTAAGTACTTAATTCGTTCCGGAGGTCCGTTCTTAACCTGAAACTGTTCTTAACCTGAAGCACCACTTTAGCTAATGGGGCCTTCCGCTGCTGCTGCGCCTCTGGAGCACGATTTCTGTTCTTATCCTGAAGCAAAGTTCTTAACCCGAGATAATATTTCTGGGTTAGCGGAGTATGTAACCTGAAGCGTATGTAACTCGAGGTACTACTGTAGTTGAATTTGCATTATACCGTCAGAGAAGTAGCTCATCTAATCCACCGCTGTTTGCGTAGACTAGCCATTGCTCTCAAGGTCACCACCAAGCCTTTCACCTAAGTAAGATCCCCCTAGCCTAGGTCTGCTGGTTGCTTTGAATCTGGCACCTGTGGCAATTTATTTCCTGGGGTAAAATCCCCCCAAAACCTTGACAACCTCAATCCTAAAAAGAGCTCAACAACTTTGGTCGGCCCTCATGGCCCTTCACTTTGAAAAAAGTTTGAACACCACTGTGCCTAACCTAAAATCCATTAAAATTGAATCTGTGGCTCTGAGGAAGCTAAGAATGTGTTTTCTGAGTGAACCAATATCCATTGAAACAGACACAGCATATGTTTTTGCCTCTCGCCTCTCCATATCAAAAGAGGTTTGTGGAATGTGCTTTGAGCCTGAGATGAGAAGAAATTCTTTTAGAATGGAATTTAAGGACATATTCACACATGACATGCTTACCTACTTAAGTACAAGGTGAAGTGAACCATACCTTTGTATGATTCTGGCCTCTGCTGTGTTGCTCATCTTTCAGTGGGCAGGGTGGTAGGATTTGTCTTTCTTACAGTATTACTGGATGAATACTTCAGGAATTTTGTTTATTGTCTTCTGTTCCTCTTATCTGTTTTTTAACCGATTTAGCTGTATTTTACACAGTTGTTAATTGCTTTGAGACTTTAAAAAAATAAATAAAGCAATAAATAAATGCAATTAATAATGCTTACTACTACTAATAGTGTGTGCACCTGCTTCTGTTTTAACGTATCTATGTGTGTTGGCAACATGTGGTGATATACAGCTTCTTAGTTTGTCTGCACTTAGTAAAATGCTTATTAGTGTGCAATTCACACAAGTGGTGAACCTGAGAAGTGACAGCTGTATCTGTGGTGTACACAGGTGTTTACTACAGCTGGTGTCATGTGAGCAGTGGTGCACAACCTCTTTAAAAGAAGTGCATTGTCTTAGTTAGCATTGTCTTCTTGTGGTAAAATTCTGCCCAACTTTACTGGCTCATTGAAGTTGGAACATGGCAGTAGTTAAATACACTGGTGTGTTCTGTTAACATGAGGTATGCAGGAAAGAGTTTAATGGGAATTAGGCAACACCTGATGAGACTCTTCATCCACTTCCATTTCATTCTCATGGAGCGGTCCTTGGTGTAACGGGGACTGGGAAAGAGTATTCTTCTCAGAAACCAGTTTCTCTGGTTCCAGTGTTAGAAACTGAGATATGAAAGCTTGGAGCTAAATGGCAGCTTAAACCTAGGTTATGGGCACAACAATGGAATATCTAGGCATGCTTTTTTATAACAAGAATACAAACCTGAAAATGAATGAACCGCAGCTAAAATATTATGTTCATATTTCACTTGGTCTAGTCCTTCCCCTGCCCGCCCCCCATATTCTTAAGATGGTCTCTTCTCCAGTCTTCAGAGAGTAGCTGGAAGTGGGGAGGCAGAAAAAGGTCCTGCTTTCCTTCCACTCTGCAGTTTTAATGTGAAATCTTAGGTGCAGTACTGCGCCTAGAGCTCAGAAATTGCTTACACTAATGAAATTCCCTGTCACAAAATGCGCCTAGAATAATGGGAGTTTCGAGCACTGCCTGGTTCACAATTAATGCTAACCTGTGGCTTGAGCTTTAAGGTCTTGTGTGAATGAGCTTTATGTGTTCCCCACCGTTCCTTCAGAGGCAAAGAAGAGACCAAAAGTGTAAGGAGGAGATAGGTTACTCATGTTTGAAACCAGGCAAATTGTGGTTAGTTTAAACTATGGATTAATGAAACAAGACAACTTCAAACCATGGCTCACAATCCACGGCTCATTTCTGTAAAGCAGGGGTCGGCAAGGTTTACCTCGCCTGGGCCGGTTCACTCCAGCAGAGATCCCTCTGTGGGCCGGATCGCGTGTGTGTGTGAGCACGAGCGCCCGCGATTTCTGGCGCTTGCATTTACACAGGCATGATTTCTGGCGTCTGTGCAGACGTGATTTCTGGTGTCTGTGCAGATGCAATTTCCAGCACCAATTTCCAGAAGCAAGTACCTGCACCGTGCCATGCTGGTTTAGCGCAGCGCGTGGGGACTTGCCAAGCGGGTGGCTCGGTTCAGGGGCTAACCTCAGTTCTAAGTTTGGAAGAAACTAGTAACTCTGGTTAGTTGCCAGTGGAAATGAAAACATCCAGTCTCTTTCTTGAAGCCACACCAGAGAAGCAAAGGGGGAGGGGAAAACACAACCATGGCTCACCCCGGCGAAATCCTATAGCGCTAATGTATGCTTTAGTGTTATGTCAGAATGCAGCTGTCATTGAAGTGTCTAATATTGTTGGTTTGCTTTCTTCAGCATGCTTATTGTGGTTATGGCATGATACGCTGTTGCTTTCATATATTATGGGCCAATTTTTGAAGTCCATTTTGTGTCCACTTGTTGTACTCACATGGTACCTTGTATGAATGCCTGTGGACTTCTTGCAGACAAAGCTTCTTCTTCACCCCAGTGACAGCGGTAGTAGTGAAGCTGATAATTTCCCTTGATCATGGCAGTTTAAAATAAGAAGTAATATTGCAATTGTTAAAAAACAATAATATTGCGCTTAAAAGTGTGAATGCATCTCTGCATGAATGCATCCTTGGGGTTACCATTGCTGAGTGACAAAACTGACAGGCTCTATAATATGGGAAAGTTTATCTTGTTTGCTGTATTTTAGGTTAGTAGTGGAATGTTGACTAGGACCTCATCAAGTTCAAATACATTTGCAAATATTTTATCTTGAGATCAATAGGTTGATGCTTCATACTACCCTTAAAGAAACACAGCAGTGTCAATGCTATGAATGAGTGACAGTATTATAGTGAAGGAAAGCATTAAAATCCTGTTCAGCACCATTTTGTTGTCTATTCACTTGTTTGGCATTTCATAGGGCATGCAAAATGAAGTCAGTTGCACTTTGCAGCTGCCATGCCCTGGTAATAATACTACAGACCTGGGGGTGGGGGGAGAGTGAAATTTCTTTGTTGATGAAACAAATCATAAACATCCAGTTATCATGTCTAGATTTTGATTCCCTTTGGTATGAACTTGATTTTATACTGAAAGCATGCATTTGTCTCGAAGCATAAAGCAAGTGTCTCTATTAATGACAAGTAAAATGAAAGAGGAAACCATGATAATAATTTCTAGAATCTTATTCAAAATACATGTAAAGCAATCAGAAATTTATCATTTTGATTGTGCCAGCCTTCATGCTGGGCTTCTATCCCAAATCTAACAATACTTGTTGACATCAGCTGAAATAAACATATGTAGCTAACACAGACTTTAACTCCGTTGCTTTTGTACATTAACATTTTGTGTTTCTTCTGCAAGTGAGGACTCAGTGTAGATAAAAGGTCCTTCTGTGGGCCCAGTTCACACATAGTTCTGGTCACATAAGCAGCTGCAGACTCGCATTAACTGGAAGCAAATTGCAGGCAACTTTGACTATGATGACCTCCTGGGAAATGCTTAGCTGTGGGTATGTGCTGCCTAGGACATACTATATTTTAAGAATGTATTTAGGCTGGGGAACTTGTAATGGTGGCAGTAGAGTTGCAAATGCTGGTTTGGCTTTTGCATAGTTTGCCTAGCAAGAAAATCTTACCTATGTAAAAAAGGTAAAGGTAAAGGGACCCCTGACCATTAGGTCCAGTCGTGGCCGACTCTGGGGTTGCGGTGCTCATCTCGCTTTATTGGCCAAGGGAGCTGGCGTACAGCTTCTGGGTCATGTGGCCAGCATGACTAAGCAGCTTCTGGCGAACCAGAGCAGCGCACGGAAACGCCATTTCCCTTCTCGCTGGAGTGGTACCTATTTATCTACTTGCACTTTGATGTGCTTTCAAACTGCTAGGTTGGCAGGAGCTGGGACCGAGCAACGGGAGCTCACCCCATCGCGGGGATTCGAACTGCCAACCTTCTGATTGGCAAGTCCTAGGCTCTGTGGTTTAACCCACAGCGCCACCCATGTCCCTATGTAGGATCCTGTAAATCAGAGAACACGACACACCATGGGAAAGTTAAGATTAATTCAGAAATAAGCTACCACTAACATTAAAAAAAGCTAGATCTGAGTTGCTATTGAGAGTCTGGCTTTCAAGCATGACAATATAAGTACATGCAGCTGACTAGAACCTACCTTTATTTATTAAACAAAATTCATATACCACTTGATTGTAGTGAAACCTCGGTCAGTTCTCCTTTACATCTGCAGGCGTGGCAGTGGAAGGGCTGGACCATGGTCTTGCCTCAGTAATGGACTGGATGAGAGCCAACAAACTGGAGCTTACTCCAGTAAAAACTGAGGCACTGATTGAGAGTGGTTCCCTAGACCAGATAGATGGGAGTTTGCCTGCTTTTGATGGGGTTACACTCCCTCTGAAGGTGTGGGTACATAGCTTGGGGGTACTTCTGGATCAGTTGCTGTCGCTTGAGGCTCAGGTGGCCTTGGTGGTATGGAGTGCCTTCCATTAGCTTTGGCTGTTGGCCCAGCTGCACCCCTATCTGGACAGGAATAGCCTAGCTTCTGTCATCTGTGCTCTGGTAACCTCTTGGTTAGATTATTGCAATGCATTATATGTGGGGCTGCCTCTGAAGGTAGTTCAGAAACCTCATCTGGTGCAGAATTCAGTGGCCAGGTTGCTCACAGGGGCATATTAACTGATCCTGGCCCAACTGCACTGGCTGCAAATTTCGGGCCAAATTCAAAGTTCTGGTTTTGAACTATGAAGCCTTAAACAGCTCAGGATCATCAAGAACTGTCTCACACAATATGAACTGACCTAGATCCTGCCATCATCATCTAAGGCCCTTCTTCATGTGCCCCCTCCATGAGAGGTCTGGAGAGTGGCAACATGAGAAGAGGCCTTTTCTGTAGTGGTTCCCTGTTTGTGAAATGCTCTCTCTAGGGAGGCTCACCTGGTGCCTTCATTACATATCTTTAGTTGCCGGATGAAAACATTTCTCTATAATCAGGCCTTTGGCAGATTAACATTCTATGGCCTTTTCAATGTGTTCGTGTGGGGGGGAATTATTGGTTTGTTTTTGTTCTTTTGCTATGTATTTTGTGTTTCTCATTTTGTATTTTTTTTGCTGTAAACTGCCCTATGATCTTTCAGTGGAGGGCAGTGTACAATTTGAATAAATGATAAAAAATAATAAGTGGTTTACAAAATCAAACACACAATTAAAATTATCAATAACAAAATAGTTCAAAATAGGTATTTTAAAATGTTCAACTGATCTTTACAATCAACAGTAAGCTAAAAAAGATGCTAAAACACATATCAGTTTGTGCTTCCAAAGATGTTATTTTTGTTTCAAATGATCCCTATAATCAAGGGAACAAAGATCTTCAAAGAGTGGCAAAGAATGATTTCAAGATATATCTGGCAGGGCAAAAAGCCAAGAATACAATTTAAGTTATTAACAGATGCTAAGGAAAGAGGCGGTTTTGCCCTGCCAGACCTGAAATTATATTATGAAGCGTCTTGTCTCTGTTGGTTAAGGGAGTGGATAAAACTAAAAGACAACAAACTATTAGATTTAGAAGGTTTTGATAATAGATTTGGTTGGCACGCCTATTTATGGTTGGAGAAGAAGAAAAGTCACAAGGGTTTTGATAATCATATTTTCAGGAGCTCCATAATAGAAATATGGGATAGGTATAAAAATATACTGGAACCCAAAGTTCCACACTGGTTGTCACCACTAGAGGTAATGAGCGTAAAGAAAATCAATATGAGAGGGAATTGGATTACCTATGGAGAGTTAGTAATTAAAGAGGGGGGGGGGGATGGAAAATGAAGCCATATGAACAAGTTAAAGATCATGTCTATGATTGGTTGCATTATCTTCAGGTAAATGAAATGTTTAAAAAGGACCTAAAAGAGAGGGGATATATAGAGAAAGAATCGAAATTTCAAACAGAGATAATTGACAATGATGTTAAGACAATGTCAAAAATGTACAAAATACTTTTGGAATGGCAAACGAAAGATGAGGAGATAAAGTCGGTTATGATACATTGGGCCAGAGATTTTGGTTATAATATACAGTTGGCTGATTGGGAAAAAGTATGGAATGAAAATATGAAATTTACTGCATGTATGGCGTTAAAGGAGAATATTATGAAAATGGTATACAGATGGTATATTACACCCGTAAAGTTAGCAAAAATGTTCAAAACATGTAACAAGTGTTGGAAATGTAAAGAAAAAGAAGGATCATTTTTTCATATGTGGTGGGAATGTAAGAGGGTAAAGGGTTTCTGGGAAATGATATATAATGAGTTGAAAAAGATGTTTAAATACACGTTTGTAAAAAATCCAGAAGCCTTTTTGTTAGGAATAACAGGAAGAGAGATAAATAGAAGTGATCACAAACTTTTTCAGTATGCAGTAACAGCGGCAAGAATATTAATGGCCCAAAAATGGAAACAAGAGGAACTACCGACCTTGAATGAGTGGAGAATGAAACTTATGGACTATGCAGAATTGGATAAAATGACTGGAAAAATCAGATATCAGAAAGATCACAAATTCATCGAGGACTGGGGAAAGTTCACGGATTATCTGAAAACTATCTGTGATGAACAGACAACGCTAGTGGGTTTTAAGGAGGCTTTGTGATATTATAAGGTATATTGTAAAAAAGAAATAGAGATGGAAAGATAATATTAAATTGGCAATATCATATAGAAAATGCGTGAAGATAAGAAAAATGGATGATTGAGGGATGTGCTGGTGGAAGTTCAAAAACAGGAAATTTGTAAACATGGTTGTACGGATTTATTTGTAAAGGAAAAGCTTAATAAAAATTTATAAAACCAGAAAAAAAACCCACATGTCAGTTTCTACATGCCTGGATAGGCTTGCCTAAACAGAGATGCTTTAAGCTGGCACCAAGAGGGGAACAATGAATGTGCTTGCCTGATGTCGATTGGCAGGGAGTTCCAAAGTATAGCTGTTGCAGCACAAAAGTACCAATTTCTTACAAGTGCAGAACAAGTATTATGTGTCAGCTGTAATTGTGCCACTTCCACAGACTGAAGCAGTCAAGTGGGCACAGACAATCCCATATAAACTGGTCCAAAGCTGTTAATGCCTTTATATATTAATAGTAACACCTTGAACACGGCCCAGTAGCAAATTGGTAGCCAGGGTCGATCTCTGAGCAGATCTCATTGGACTTTAGAATGGCTCTGTTCTGCTGTTCCTGCTGTGCACTAATTACATTTACATGATGTACGAAAGAGACCCAAACTTTGTTGTAGTGTCATCTGTGTAAATGCTTTTATGTTTATTTCCATGATGCTTTCTGATTCCTTTCCTCATACTTTGGGTTATCCATGAAAAGTCCACAGAGTGTATACAATACCCTTGACCTTTGAACAACTTCTGTACATTCAAAAACAATTCCCTAGAGGTCAACTTGTTGGAAACTTTATTCGGTATATGAAGAACTACATTCTGTGGTTGGTCTATGCCATCTTTTAGCTTTGAGCTTGCTTGACCAGTCTGTCATTGTTTGAATCAAGGTATTCACACTTGCAGAAAACATTTGCCTTATAATGAAATCCTCTGCTTAAGATGCTGTCTAAACTACAACAGTGTATTCTAAGATCTTTAATGCTAAATCAGTCAGTGAAAACTTTTAACTGTAGCAAACTACTGTGTTTAACGCAAGAGTCATTTATGCATTTCGTATTTTCTGTGAAATTACTCTTGCTAAGATTACAAAGAAGTTGGATACACTCTGTAAATCACCATGCAAACAGCTTCTAAATCAGGACAAATGTGTGGTTAAATTATCATATGAATGTTTAAACAACCACGTATATACAGATCTGGGAGCCATTTCCCTTATTCTGGATACACTTTGAAGTACGACATTGACAGTTGTTTTGTTGTATGGCTGTTGCAACTATCTAAAGTAGATTAGACGGCTTTGGAAACAAGCTCAGTCCAACTGATGTTTGACATTCCCATTCTATGCAACATGCTTCATGCATCTCTTTCAACTCAGCTTATATATGCATGTTCTGGTACCTTTGTTTGAGTGCCTCATGGCCTATTTTTGGGATGGGTGGGGGCAGAAAAGGGGCTGTTTTGATTTTATGTTGGATAGTTTTCTATTCCAGTTTGTCCTGTTTGGACAAGAGCTTCACATATTTTAGCCAAGCAAATGTTTCTAATTACAGAAACGTAACATTTTATAAGTGCAATGCCAAGCCTTGATGTTGGGCCATGTTGAAATTTCATTAATACATCCTTCGTAAAAAAATGATAATAATTCTTTAGGTGATGTTTTCATGTTTGAGTAAGCTGGCCTGACCAATTTCCTTTTCATGCTTTTTTTAATATAAAAAAACTCCCTCTCTCTCCCTCTCCCTCTCCCTCTCTCTCTCTCTCCCTCTCTCCCTCTTTCCTTCTCTCCCTCTCTCTCCCTCTTCCTCTTCCTCCCTCACCTGATTCATACCATGTGCTCTGTCCATGTGCACTGGTCTAATGTACAAAAGGCAGAAGCATAAGCTTCAAAATTCAGTTAACTGGGCATCCAGGTATTTTTATGGCATCACAAGAATCTTTGTTAATACAGCATCAGCATGGTCTAGCATAGTCCGCACCAGGACCGATCCCACCATTGGACAGAGTGAGATGACTGCCTCGGGTGGCATATTCTAGGAGACGGTGGTGTCCCTCAGCTCCTCCTCCTAACGATCCCCTTTTGTTAGAGAAGAAAGCTGTGTGTCATGCACCTGGACCTCCACCTTTATAACTACCCTGCTGACCTCCCTTAGGGGTAGAGCAGTGTCACATTGCTAGTATTGGCTGTTCCCCTTGGGAGTGGTCAGGTAGAAAGCAGGGAGCCCAAAAGTAGATGGAGCCAAGACCAACAACAGACAAAACCAGCTATTTATATTGTTGTCTCCATGCTCCTCCTCTGTTATGCAAGGGAATCACTGAGGAGGAGGAGGAAGCAGACAAGCAGTGCCAACTCTCTGGACTGGCTGGAAGTAAGAAGGAAGGCAAATGGGGGCTGGCTGAGGGCAGACTGAACCAGCCTCCAGTGCTGTTGGAGCTTCTGGACTGGAGTCTTGAGAGTCAGAGGAATGCAATGCCAGGATGTAGAGGTGCTGGCTTCTCCCTATGTTGGGACTTCCAGAGCAATGGGAACTACCATGGTGAGTTAGCTGAAAAGCAACACAAGGAGATCTGCATTGATCATTGCAATGCATTCCTAATTATTAATTATTATAATTATCATATTAGGCTATATCATCTTCATAGGGGCATGGTTGTGAGTGGGTACAGTGTGACCAACATGAAGGGACCCTGCACTTCTGAATTTACCACTAGCCTACTGATGTGGAGGCTTGGAATATTGGCTTTAGGCATTCTAAATATTCAATATGGAGACCAGCTCATAAGTGAGGATGGGTCTAAACCTTTGTCCCCTGCATCCAAATCCAGCAACTAAATCAGCTGAAGCAGACAGGCTCGTTTCCTGCTCCTTTGGAACTGATTCAGAGACTTGGGCACAGCATAAAACTTCTCAGGGAAAGGAAACTCGCAGGCACATTTAGTCCAGGATTAGCTGTTGGGACTCTTGAGTGTCATCTGAACATTGATTTTTTGTCAGATAATGCAATTACGCTTAATGGAGGGCACAGCTCAAGAGTTGCATAGTTTAACTAGCATGCTCCATTTTATGCACTGTACCATGCTCCCTGAGTGGCTGCTCAGCGCTGAATTGCTGGAGTGTTTTTCTAAAGTGATCGTGAATTGCCAAATGGACAAAGCTCACGCAACTCCTCTGCTTTCTCCCCGGCCTCGGTGAACCATGGCTGTGCCTTCTGTTGAGAGGGAGGAAACGGGAGAGGGTGGGGGCTGAAGTGCATTGATGAATGTCACCCACTTTGTTCTGTGGAACACAGCACCTTCTATGAGGCGTGCGAGGCCCTGCTCACTCGGGATCCACAGTAGGTTAGAGGGTATGTCCGTTAGCATCAGTGCAATAATACCGTCTGCATGATTTGGGCAGGAACTTGAGTGGTTTTATCCTTTGAACAGTAATTAGTTGAACTTAGAATATTCCGTGTGGTTTTTTGTGCTAGTCGCTCTGCATAACGATACCTATTATTTTGCTAGTACCGTTTCAAGCAGTTAACAAGCGTTGCCTATATGGCCTCATGATATATGTTCATAGAAATGAGATTTGTAAAGCACTTTGAACACTGAAAATGCTGCAGAAAAGATAAAAAAGTGTTTCTTATTTATGGTGAGAAAAATCGGGGGCCGCTTTCAGAGGGAAACTAAGAACACTTTTTAGTCTCAAGTGCACACTTTTTGACAACTGTTAATATGACAGAGGAAGCAGAAGAAAGCCACTTTTATATCAGTGAAGCTCTTTACAGACGTGAGAAATGACTGGTTCTGAAATCTCTTCTGAAAAGGTCTTGAGCCTCTGTGGTTCAGAGCATCTAATGGCAAGCGCACACAAAAATGGTATCAAATTACGAATTTCAGTCACCCTTCCCTTTTGTTTAGATGCTGTGCGATTTATTTGGCATTTTATTCTACGTTTTATTCAGAGTCCTGGAACAAGATACAGACTTTAAAAAAGAAAACAAATATAAAATATAAGCTTAAACCATGCACCTACAGAATAGGACACATTCCCTATCCCAAATGAGCACAAGAAACTTTGCCTTTCAGTTATGATCACTTGACATTCTAATTCTTTGTCCTGTGTTAAGACTAGAGGTTAATATTGGACCCTTCTGTCTTAAAAATCGAAGGGTCTCTGAACAGAAAGCTCATAAGATGTCTTCTTGGCTCCCTGCCTGGAGTCTGTTCCATTTAATCTCACTTCCATGGTTGTGGCATCTGCAGTACCGGCACCTGTGACTGCACAGCTGTGGCACCATGGAAAGTGCTAAGAGTTTGGAAGCACTCCTGTGATGAGATGTTTTCCCCAAGGCATGGCAACACATCTTCCCCTTGGCTGACATTCGGTCCAAATTAAAAGGGGAGGAGAAAGAGACACCAGAAATATTTTGTTGTTGTTGTTATTTCGCTTTCATGAATCAGACCAAGTTAAATAGGAATTGTGGTGTAATGAAAGCCATTGCTCCCTGATCGATACATGGTAGTATTCATGTTTTGGCCCTTTTCACCTAATCAGCGCTAGACCTTTGCCATCCAAACACGTGGGGCCAGGCGTCTTGCTCTGAGCACGGACTCAGTGCATGCCAGTTGGTTGATGAGCAATGTAGGGAATTAATCCACATTTATTTTAAAATGTGGCCATTTACCTTTGCTTTACTGCAGTGAGGTTCTTTTAAAAGTGCATGATTCAGACAACTGAAATGCTATCTCAAAATACTCAACTGAACTTTGGTGCTACACCCACCCACTCACCTAGAAGGAAGATCTGTTGTTTGGTAACAACAGCACCACATTTTTGTCCCAAAATGTAGAATCCTTAAAAATCCGTCTATTTCGACTCTACATTTCCATTACTGTATCATCAGTCAGAATTTAGTAGCTAATGGCCATAATGCATACCAAGCAAAGGAGAGGTGAAGAGAAAATCTACAGTATTTAGTATCCAAAAGAGTTATGCTTATAGAGGCATTAATGGGCCAGTAAGTAGTGGGGCTGCCACTGTATTAGCAGTGGTTGGTGTGGGAGATTGGAGGAAGGCCGTTTCTGTTCAAGCCTGGAGCTGTCTCAGTGAACAGGCCCAATGCCATCATGGGATCTAATGGATCCCAGGCTTGCTCAGCCCCTCATGCTCCCTTCTCTCAAAAAACACCTGTTTAGGGGCTTTCTGCTGGCTGTCCAGCAGACAAAAAGCGAGCTCCACACCAGTGGAATGACACTGGCAGGAATCAGCAGGACTGGGAGGAAGGACACATCTGCGCAATCAACCCCAAGGCCAGGCACCAAAGGAGATTGGCTTGCTCTGCCACCTATTGCTGAAGTAATATTCACATTAATTCCATGAAGACAGAAAATGAGCAATCAGGGCGTGCCCTTACTAAGCAAAGTAGCAAGCGGCATTATACACCATTACAACATTATAGAGGTTGCATTTAAAAGCAGGTGCACCTGCAGCACCCAGGCTTTCCAAGGAATCTCTCTTCTGGCACAAGCCAGCAGTAGCCCCACTTAGCTTCCCAGGCTGCAGACCTGTTTTTGTTTCCTCAGCATTCCGTGTGCTCCTACCTTGGGTTTTGGAAGCCATGGATATACAACAACATTAGCTGCAACCCATATATATCCTGTGAATATCCTGCCACTTCCTATGAAATACTGCATTTTGATGCATCCCCGCCGCAAAACAAACTTTGATCTGAATAGAGAAAAAGAACAACCCAACTGTCTATAAAGCTGGTAACGTGTAGACGGTGTCAGATTACATGGGGTGGAGCTTACTTGGGGTAATGAGGCCATCACTACAAGTCCATATAGTGTTGGCTTACCTGTAATGCATAGACTTAAGTTGATTGGTTATGTTCATTGGGCATAAATGTATAATTCTGGATTTAAGAGCTGTTCTGAGTTATTTTCTTACTGAGCACTCTTCCAGAATATCAAATGAAATAATTTGGAATAACTGCACCCCACTTTTTACTCATAATTTAATGTGGAATAAAAGCTACTGAACCCATGAATGTACACTGAAAGAGTGACAAGAACATTTTCTTATTCTAACTTATCTCAGTGAAATGCAGAGCTTGAAGGGTTAACACTTTAGTGAAATGATCTTAAATATACATCCCAATAATTACTTCCTTTTGCACTTTTGATGTGATGATAAAAGGACCTAGTTTTGCTTTGTTTCAATATATTAATACACATAGGTAGAATTTTTAAAAAGGATGAATTTTTTTTTAAAAGCCCAGGTTTCATGGTCAGTTCACGTTGTACATTTGAAAAAAGGATTTCCTTCATCTCTCAATAGGTGAGATATGAATGTGGAACCTGTTTTAATTTAGCGTTTCATTTGGTTATAAAAATAGTTAAATGTACTGCATTGAATAATGATAAACATTCTGCAGCCCCAATAGTCATCTAATGAAGTCCTGTTTTGCATAATTGTGACTTAAGAAAACAAAAAGTTTAAGATTTAAGAAAAAACATGGAAAACAAACTCAGAATGTATTATACTCTTCGAGGATTTGATCTTGTTTGAAATGTTCATGAGCCTGGGTAAATGTTTCCAATAATGTAAAATCTTTGTATTGTTTTGTTTTTTTAAAAAAGAAGTTTAATTGAAAAATTTCAATTTATTTCTTGACTTCATAATATGATCAAGCTTAGTTGATTGTGTAGCTATCTGGAAATTTATGCCATGATGTTGCTCAGAAAGTTTATGGGCACTCTGTTTTGGCAATGTCCCTTATTGAAATAGCCCTCTGATTTCATAAGGGTCATCCTTACTACTTATTGGTGCACAGGAAGCAGCAACTATTACTGCTACTATATACATAAGATGAGTTATGAGTTTTGTAACTGTAGCTTGAGTTCCCATTGGATTCCCTGTTCCTTGCCCTCCTATTGTCATGTGTTCTCCCGTAGCCTCTTTATACTGTATTGTTGGTGACTACAAGCAGTTGGTAATATTCTTCATTTTCTTCAAAATAATGGAAGCCACTCAACACCAGTATATTCTAAAATTCAGAGCACAGAGATGGTGATATCTCAGATATGTACACAGGAGGTCTTTTATTTGAAAACACACTCATGTAGTGGGTTGTATCCACTGTTAGTTCTACTTAGAGGGGGCATGTCCAATGGAGGTACATCAATTTCAATAGGTCTACTCTGAGTAGAACTTAGATTCAACCCAGTATTTCAGCATTTGAAAAGTTAGTATATTTGTAGAAAAGTTCAAATAGGAGGAGCTCTCTCTGGTGTGTTAGTTTTTACTAAATATTTGGAAAGTTGTTTGTTTACTATGTATTCAGATGCCTCTTAAGATATTATAAACAAATTTTGCACCGGAACAGGTTTTCATCTATGTTTGGATACAATTGGACACCATTTTGAATTAACTGAACCTTTCAAAAATGACTGGTTTTGTTGTTGTTGTTGTTTATTAGGATTCCCAAGCAACACCAGATATAAGACTCCTGCTGTCACCTGCACTGAGGTTTCATCTTGATTATTCGATCAGTTGTATATAACTGAGGTGGGACACAGTCCCACAAGGATCGCGCCACGGGCTCTGCTCAGTGATTGAATCTGCTTTTATTTCGCATCAATCTTGTGCAGAGCTGAAAAACTACGGTACTTGCCAGTAGTAATACTTAGGCCAGGTAAGATGGCCAGACCAAAGTGAAGGGATAGATAGGATTTCATAAAGGAGCACTGAGGATTGTTTAGGGATATGTATGACTAAATGAAAATAGAAAGTTAGGCTACTGGAGTCAAAGGTGGGTCTGCTGAAAAAGTAAAATTTCTGGAGGGATTTGAGAGAGGAAAGTGAAATCTATACTGGAGAAAGGCAGGATAACCAGCCAGTTTAGACTTAGATTTATGGCAATAAAATAATGCACTTTAAACATATTTTTAAGTGACATATACCGTGTAATATGCATATTCTTGCAAAGACAATATGAACAACAGACCAAAAAAGAAAGAAAACCAATAACACAAATTTGTGTCCATCTCATTGGATTAATAGCTGTGAGAAAGAAACAATATTCTTTTAAAGCCAAAAGAGCATCTCGTGTAAGCAGAGGATAATGCCCCGTTGGACACTAACTGGAGTTTCAAAGGAAACGGGCAGCACAATCAGCCCCTAAATTAATTATTGGGTGATGTGATATTGAGTAACCTTCTTCCCAAGTGGATTAGTTTAAATAAAGGAGTCTTTCTCTGCAATTATGGAAAATGTATTCATAACAAACCTTTCTTTGTCCATGTTGCATGTTAATACTATGAATGTTTTATTGCTGCTGCAGAAAGTGGGGAGGGAGAGAAAGAAACACATATTTATTTATTTTAAATTCCTTGAGCTCACCCTAGCAAATACAGTTGCCAGTTTGTTGCCAGTTTATTTCAGGGCCCAATTCAAGGTGCGCATGATAGTTTTTGAAGCCCTAAATGACTCAGGCCCCCAATATTTCAGTGTTAAGATTGGCTTTTGGTAGTTCAACAGCCCTAAGAAGCTTGGGCTTGTGGTCTGCTAGAGGTGGATTATCTCTAGCAGTTCCTGCAGGATTTTCAGAAATTGAGGTTCTCTAGCCTCTTCCCTTGCCTATAGGGCAAAGCCATGGGTGGGGGTGGTGACAGCAGCAGCAACATACCAGCAACTTCTGTTGCTCTTACAGACCAGTTGCAGTGCTAGCAGCCAACCTCAGCTCTCCCATGTAACACTCTGTATGTAACTCTTTCATGTGGCTTTTCTGGGACAATTTGTTTGGTTTGTATCTTCTCTATTAATTCTAAATTAAGCTGTGGAATCGCCATGAATAGAAGAAGAAGCAGCAGCAGCAGCAGCAGCAGCAGCAGCAGCAGCAGCAGCAGCAGCAGCTACCTTTGATCAGGCTGTCCTATTTGCCCATCTTGTGCAGCGCTGTCTTCTTTGACTAACAGTTGCTCCAAAGGGTGCCAGGCAGACGTATCACCTGCTTCTTGATTCTTTGGGGTTGTTAGGAATTGATCCTGGGGCCTTCTACATGCAAAACAGGTGCTCTACTATTGACCCATGGTCCCTGGCTAGGTTCCTGTTCCCCCAAACAGTGTTTTGTTTTTTTTCAAAAAACTTTATTATAGTAAAATTGGCTAAATGCACTTCAGAAACTCTGAGAGCTTCCCTAGGCAGACTAAGAAAATATCAACCATATATATATAAAATATAAAATATAAAATATAAAATATAAAATAAAGGTTTATGAAAAGAGAAGCAGTGATTTATAGTAGATCTGCAGGTGTTAGATATGGAGGACATGAGACCACTCACTCAAAGTCTACCAAATTAAAGGCTACTCAGTGTTCTCACAAGTGTGTATATGTCTGAGTGTCCAGGGGAGTTGTAATCTGGAGCCTTCAAACTGCTATAAATGTGATGGTGGGCATGTACCAATGTCATTTTTCCACATACACGGTGTCAGTTTTTCATTTGGTCTGTAGATGTTACCAGAGCTTGGAATGAACTAGTTTGGCTGAATCATGAAGTTCCAAGGATTAGTTCAAAAAATCTCAGCTTACATCTGAAAGCATTTCCCACAAATGCCAAGGGAACTGTCAAATGAATTGAGTTTGTTTTGTTGTAGATTTTGAACGATTTATAATTTCCCTTCAAATTCATTCTCTTACTTGTGTGTGTGTTTTAATCTTTATACCTTTTGGGCCTTTAAGCTTAAAAATCACGACTGTTGGGAAAAAATAAATGGTTCACATTCCACAGTGTGTATGTGTTTGGATATTTTCTCAGAGTTCTTAAGTATATTTCAACAGAGCAGCTTGTAACATTCTGAATGCTGAATTGTTTTTCTTTTGCTGAGGATCATTTGGATGAACTTGAACCAAAATAGCTTGTTTTGTAAAGGGATAAACCTGTACTGGACATGTTGTCCTTTTTGAGACGTGTTGAACTTGAACTAGAACTTGTTCTTTATGGCAAGGAACTTTCCAAGCTCTAGCCATTACACATGTCGTTTTAGCACACCAGAGCAGTTCCTGCCCAGGTCCCTGGTATGCACAGGCAAAGTGATCAGATTTAAACATGCCATGTGGCATGCCACATGGGTAATTTGTGTGTGTGCCCACCCAGCATCATGTTTCAATTGGGCTTTAGCTGCGCATGTGAATACATTTCCAATGTCTTTTGGCATATGTCTTTTAGAATTTTCTCATGAAATTAATCTTAAGGATGTCTCACAATTCTGCTTTCAGGAAGACAACTTGCTTTTAGCTCGTGCCATAATTTTCGGTTTCTGTTTTTTTGGATGTCGTGTATCACTCTGATTAAATGTCTTCTTTTTTCCCCCTTGCAAAAGATCTCATAGTGGGGAAAAAAACACAAAGCTATTATCTAACAAATGTACAGCAGTTAGAGCTGGCACAAGCTAGTATCATTTTAATGGCAGGGACCTCTCTCATTTTGTTGACTGCGATTGAATCCATCTCCTGCTTTTATATCATTAAAATGTTCATTCCTGTTTGATGGTTTTTAAGTTGGACATGATTGTGATAGATGAGCTGACTGTTCATATATGTGTGTGTGTGTGTGTGTGTGTGTGTGTGTGTGTACACACACACACACACACACACACATACATACACACCCACACCCACACCCCAACCACAGAAGTCAGTCTTCTCTGTGTTTATTACTATTAAAGTATTTAATGGTAGCCTCAGTAAATAAAACATGGTTGCGTTTCCACCTTATTCCCCCCTCCTTCACTACTGTTGACTACTAATAGCAGATACCTATGAGCCTAAGTAAGGCTAGAGTGACTGAACCCTGCAGTGCGGCCTTTATATTCAGCAGCACAGTGCTGCAAGTGCAAGGCTGCTATTGTGCCCCTGCGTTTTCCTCCATAAAAGCAACATTACTGTCCCTGTTTGCTTGCCAAATGTGCTAAAGCTTTAAAAAAGGGAAAAGGAGCAAAGAAAGCAGCCTTCCATATTTTGTTGTTGTTCGTTTGCTGTCAATATTCAGGGACCAACTGGTAATAAGTAATAGGCATGACCTGTATGGTTGTACAAGCAGTCTCGAGCTCCTTAGCTTGTTGAATCACTGTGATGTTTGGGGATGTACATTCTTTGAAGATTACTTCTAAAGAAATGCATTCAAATCCTTAATTCGAGATTCTGTCTATTCCTGTGGTGTTTACATTCCAGCATGGCAGAAGATCACTGGGGGGGAAAGAAAAAGGGAAAGCTGAAAATGCACTTTAAAAACGAGGCTTCTAAAAGCAGGTTGCCTTCAAAGATTCACCCTCCTGCCTCTTTCTCTTCAGTTGCATTTGGCAACAATCCGCATCCTGCATAGGACAGAATGTGTTGCAGTGTATGGCTTTACGGGGCTGTTGTTGCTTGTTATAGAGCCACAATGCCAAAGTGCCTCATGAAATGCTTCTGATAGGATCTTCTAACCATCACAGCACTGTATTTTCTGTATTTTAAGCAGGTGCAAGTTAGGGACTCCCTAGTTCCAGCATCCTAGCTCTCGTCATCATTTTTTACTTGCTGATCAACAAACAAGGCCAAAAGGGTCCCTTCACGTAGAATCCTAGAATTGTAGTGTTGAAAGGGACCCCAAGGGTTATGCAGTTCAACACTCTTGTTGAAGGAATCATGACTGAAGAATCCCTGACAGATGGCCATCCAACCTATCTTTAAAAACTTCAAGTGAAAGAGGCAGTCCATTCCACTGTCAAACAGCTCTTAACAATAGAAAGTTCTTCTTAATATTGAGTCGGAATCTCCTTTCCTGTAACTTGAATCAACTGGTTCCTCCTCTCTAGAACAGCAGAAAACAATCTTGCTCTATCTTTTGTGTGACAGTCCTTCAAATATCATATCATAGCTCCACCTTCTCATGTCGAAATAATTCAGCAGTGGCACATATGAGAATACTGTGATGCGTGGATCCAACTATGTGGGTGTTTCCCATGGAGTTGTTACTCATGGATGGTTCATAAATGGTTGCATGGTACCTGTAATGCATATGGGGGTTGCTTGTGCGTAAGTTACCGCTGCTCTGGGTTTGGTTGCCTGGTTAAACTGTTTCTCTCTGGACAGCCATTCATTCCGTGGCTGTTCAGTCGCTGGCAGAATCCGTCAGTGGGCGTTTCTTAAACCTTTTCCAACATAAAAGTTGTTTGACGCCCAGTCTCCTCCTACTCTCCCTGCGCGGAAGTCTTCTGCGCAGGGAGGGAGTGGGTAGCGGAGGACCTGTGCTCTCCCCGCTGGTGTCCAGTGAAGAGTCCTGGAGCCTGCTCTCTGCTTCCCCCATTGGCCCCCCTCTATCCCTGGTGTTGCGCTGATTTTCTTCCCCAACCGGAGACCTGCCTCTCTCCCTGCTTGGCCCCTCTCCAGCATCGCTGTGGAGCCTCGCCTCCTCCTCTAGTTCCGATGGCAGTTCCCTGACAGTACCTTTATAGTTTTCCAACTATAAAGTACCATAATAACACACCTCTAAATTACTTGCATGCTTTATTTCCTTAATTATATTGATAACACCAGCAACAGGGGCAGCCTGCTGCATTTGTACAGTAAAGTGTAAAATCTTTTGATTCCTACCAAATGATTGAATTACTGATACTAAGATGAAGCAGCTTGTTAAAGCACTGGACTTCTGCTGGGTTTGTTCCACATAGTTGTTACAACTTTGTAACCCCATCATTTGTACAAACTCCCCATAAGATCCATGCAAGTTCCACCTCATTGGAAGTGTTGGAATAAAAATGGCTTTGTGGTGGTATGGTATAACTTTCATGATCCAACTGCTACATGGAGTAAATTAAAATGAGTGCCATTTTATGGCAATGACATGTAAACTGGCCCTAATTGTCTTGTCTGAGGGTTGCTTCCCATATTACAGTTTCGTAAACATAGATTACTCAATGCATGTTAAAACATTGTTCAATAATAAATGTTGTTATGAACACTTGGGTCTTCTCTGTGTTTGTTGGTATTGAAAGCCAGTGTATCATAAATCAATTATCAGGGTACCCCAGTAAAGGGGTTCAGGGGGGAAGGATTCTGTCTGAATGCCTAGGCAGGGGCTATCGGCCATAGAATCATCAAATGGCACCCTGGAGGGGTCACCCTATTTGATTTGCATCATGGGGGGATCCCTAACCTAGGATTGACTCAGATTAAGTAATCTGACCACAATTGGGTTGGTTGATTCAGGATGCACAGCCAGTGCCTATATACACCAAAGCATACTTAACATCTGTAGTCAATAAAGTTGTGGCCCTTTTGATCCCAAGATGTTGTCATGTCATTTTTTATGCTTCCTGGGCCCTGACCCTGGCAGCCTCGTCCTCACTGTGTCTGGGCTTACAAAGAATGGCTTGCTTAAAGCCACCTAGTGTGTTACTGGCAGAAGCATGATTTAAACTGGGAGCTTCCTGATTCATAACTCAGTTACTTAGCCACTATCCTTTACCATCCTGAGTCTAACTGGGAGATAGATGTAAGTCTCTAAAAACTCTGGGCAGTATTCAAAGAAATAATTGTGCAAGCAGAATGACTTCTGCATGTGGAGCAGTGCTACCTGCTACCAGAACTGTTCTGGAGGTTTGTGGGGGAACCCAAAGCAGATTTGTGGGTGAGGAGAGTGGAGGGAAATTCTATTGTGCAAGTGGATGTCAGTTCATTTATGCAGTAAGTTACTTAGTGCTACGTTGAATACAACACATGTGGAAAGCGTAAGCCATGAAGCAGTGCTTGGCTTCGGCACCTTGGTGCTAGTCCACTTGAAGTTAGGAGATGCAGTCCATTTGCCTCCACATTAGGCATTTGTGCAACACTCATGTTTCTTTTATTCCGGTGTTTCCTTGTTCATTAAAAAAAAGAGCAAAGCTGAGGAGATGATAATGCTTGTATATGATAACTAACACGTGATTTTACAATGTGTGGCTTTATTCTTTGCATCCAGGTTGTCATGCAGATCCATTAGAAAGCAGGCATGTTCAATTATGTAAAGCAGTCTTCATATAAATGCAATCTAACTTCAATGAGTTTGATGGGGTGGGGTGGGGGGAGAAAAGAAAATTAGCAATCCCAAATAACTGGGTAAAGGTTGCCTGTGTCCTTTAAAAATCACTTTTATGCAGGAACAGTCTAACCAAAATTGGAAAAAAGGGGGTGGTACATGTAGCCTTTCAGGCTACGATGATTAGTATTAAGATGAGTTGCACTTTAGCTAGGCTGAAACTTGTTCGTAACAGAATGTTAAATACGTACTGAAAAGAAAGATTATGTCTATCTAGTTACACCATTCCTTGATATATGCACCATGTCACAGTGCCATTGTCTCCTGGGTAAAGACTGAGAGTTCAAATACCCACTATCTCTCCCCTGGTGCTCCAAATGCTCTGCTTTGAAGTTTTTATAATCCATCTGTCATCTTCTAGCAGGGAGGGCACATGTTCTGTACCACTCAATTATAGAATTCTCTTTTGCCAGCTACAATGAGACAGGAAAGAATGTTATGGGTGGTTGAGAGAAACTGTCAGATATACTAAATTCCTAGGATTCATATGGATGATGTTATTCCACTGTATGAACACAGCATGTGTTATTGTTAAAATGTATTAAGAATACATTTTGCATTGTACAGTTTGTGGGCTTTCTTTTTTGCTTATTGTCCTTCATGTTTGAATTCTTTAAATATATGTGTGTGTACATGCGCGTGCACACACACACAATCGATCAAATCATGAATGGATCAGCTAAATTCGTTCCAGATATTCCCCTTAAAGATGTGTAGTTTAAAACGTAAAACACTCTGCACTTCAGCAGCACTAGTGAGATAAAAGTCTGGGTTGTTTTGATGTTGGGGGAAAAAATAATCAGGGATTTCTAGGCTGCTAATGTTTTGCCATACAATTTGTTTGTATGATGCTGTGAATCGGAGGCCTGAAAATTATATGTACTACCATCTGGCGAAAACAGAAGTAGCATTTCATTAGGTGGTGAATAACAAAACAATAGGCGCAATCCTGAAAATATATCTAATATTTTTGCTTAAAGAAATCTACCTAAGAGAAGGCTGGATCGCTTGATAGCGCACTGGCTTTTCATGTATTGAGTCCCTGGAGAGATTCAATTTGTTGTCTTATGTGAAATGAGTTTGATGATCTCAGCTCAGTCCCTAGTGGATATTAATTCACTTTATAAAACATCCCACACAATTTAGCACAGAGTAGCATCATTTGCAAATTTTGCAGCATTACCCCCTCCCCCCTCCTTGTGATAGAAAAGAGCAGGTGGTAACAATGAAATTTATTCTTTTATTCATTTAGGCAATCGTCATTACTCACTATGAAAATGGCATAAGACAATTCTAAGAAAAATAACCTTTCCACTGCAACTTTATTATAACAGCTGCAAATAAAACTTGACATGCATATGGGAAGTCTATGCCGCATAGGTTATCTGCTGCCCATGTTCCCAGTCTGAATAATTCAGGTATATAATTCCCCATGAAATACTAGAAAAGGATTACAAGGGTTAAGCCTGCCAAACTGAATCGCCTCCCCTTTCTCCCCCTCCCATAATTGCCTCTCTTTTAAAAAAAAAATTATGCTCATGCCCTTGAGCAGAAATGGATTGCCAATTCAAAGGGTTAGATGCCCACATCTTTTTTTTTTTTTCTAGTGTGGGCTCAGGCCTAGCAACTTACACTGGGAAATTTGCATTGGGTTATGAACCCTCCTATATTTTTTTAAACTATTGTTCTGATCCATTGGCTTTCAGTTGCCCGGTTAAGACCACCTTCCGGCTTATACCTAAACCTAAGTTAGGTGGCATTGGCAGTCACATCACATTTTTTTTTAAATAAAGAAATATAAAGTTTTAATTAAAAAAAATTAAGGTAAGGGAAACAAAAGAGTGTGGGTAAGAAAGGGAGAAAAAGAAAGAGGAGAAAAAATAGTTATTTATTTTTGAAATTACATTTAAATCCCACCTTTTCCTCCAACAAGCTCAAGGTGGAGTGCATGGTTCTCCCCCCCCCCTCATTTTATCCTTGCAACAATCCTATAATGTAGGTTAGTAGTCCAGCACTCTAACCATGTATATAGTGGGGGGGGGGAGTGATTCTCATAGTACAAATTGGAATTTAAGTTAGGTCTCGCATTTGAAAAATAAAAATAAAGATTACTTCTAGACTAGTTTCAACTTAAATGTGTTAGTGGGAAATCCTATGGCAAGAGCTGCTGCAGTGAGAAGCTTAGGTGCAGCAGATCTCAAGTTTAGCCATCTCAATTCCCAGCTCAGATTGGATTCCCCAACCCTGGCTAAGCCTAGCATACGCCAGCTGAGCCAAGTAAGATATAAGCCCCCACAAAGGGGCATGACCAGAAGAGGGGGAGTTAGGCTGGATCCTAAGCCTGTTCGGGTCAGTCATGTGACTTGGCAACACTATTTTAGAGGCTTGTTTCTCCTCTGCTAGGCTTAGGCAGGGCAGCAGCAGCCACCCTGCTCCTGAATGGGGTTTAGATTTGGTGTGAGTTTATGCCAGTTTAATTTATAGCAGCCTAGCTAAAGGTAAAGTACCCCTGACAAGTTAGGGGTTGGGGCGCTCATCTCGCTTTCCAAGCCGAGGGAGCCGAGGGAGCCGGTGTTTGTCTGCAGACAGTTTTTCCGGGTCATATGGCCAGCATGACTAAGCCACTTCTGGTGCAACGGAACACTGAAAGCAGAGCAGCGCACAGAAACACTGTTTACCTTCCCGCCGGAGTGGTACCTATTTATGTACTTGCACTGGCATGCTTTCGAACTGCTAGGTTGGCAGGAGCTGGGACCAAGCAATGGGAGCTCACCCCGTCGCGGGGATTCGAACCGCCGACCTTCTGATCAGCAAGCCTAAGAAGCACAGTGGTTTAGACCACAGCGCCACCCTCTTCCTACATATAGCATATAGGCTGGCATATAGCATATAGCAGCCTGCTTTATGCAAACTTCTTGTGCACAGGATTGTTCCCCTAGTTTCTGTACATAGGAGCCAACTCCAAAGGGCCGAGGTTCCTTTGACCCCCCCATAAAATATTTGAAGGGGGTGCTCCCCCAAAAGTTGATGGGCATTGTCATTCAAATGGTGTGTGAGCACCATGTATTGTGATCGATTATGTGGGGCGGAGTTTACCTCTCCCCCTTATTCAAGTCGGCACCCCTGTTTCTGCTCATGAAGAGAAGTAAGACTCTAAAGGAACTGGAATTCTCATATCTCTTGTGACTTGACTTTAAAGGGGTTAAAACACGCCACCTCAAAAATGGTCTGACGGAAATGTGTGATCTTCTGGAATGTTGGTGGCAGTTAAGCTGGGGATGGGAATGAGAGAAAGAGTAGGTTTAAAGCAGTGTGGGGCAAGTCCATAGCTCTCAAGATGTTATTTGACTTCAGCCACCATCAGCTCAACCAGCATGGCTGAGAGTCAGGTTGAGGGGGTGGAGTCCAGCCACATTTAGAGGCCAAAAGGTTAGCCACTCATGGGCCCCATCTGTACTCAATATTTAAAGCCGTATCATACAAATTTAAACAGTCATGGCTTCACCCCAACAAAATCCTTGGGACTGTTCTTTGCTCAGGGTGCTGAGAGATGTTAGGAGATCCCATTCCCCTCACAGATCTACAATTCCCAGAATTCCAAGGGAAGAGGGACTGAATGCTAACCCGTTCTATGAATGGTAGCTCTATGAGTTGAATAGTGGTCTCCTAACAATTCTCAGCACCCTTAGCAAACGATAGTTCCCAGGATTCTTCAGGGGGAAGCCATGACCAATAAAGGATGATTGTGTTTTAAATGTATTCTTGGAGCTCTGAACAAGAGCAGTCTTAGTAGCTGGGAACATATTCCAAGATTGCGTTGCAGGTTGCTCTTATTATTAATAAGTCCACAAACTGATTCAGTCTCTGGAGACATTATAGAAACATACAACTTCCTGTGGTAGTATATGGCCAGTTATTGGGGCAGTCTTGACTAACCTTTGCATTACAGGAACATCATAATCACAACTCCCTGTTTCTTGCTTCCCACATTACACTGTTTTTGTGCCAATGATCTGGCAATTTCCCATGCCATGGCTGCTCAGCCTGAACTACATCATACATGTATCCAGTGTGATTTCATACATTCAGACAATACTATAGCTGCATGACATTGGGGGCTATGGGGAACATTGAGCACACAGCTTGATGTAAGAACTGGTCGTTGTGAGTAGGGGACTGGGCAGAAATTCAGTTCACATTTTCATGCAGGCCTTCCTGAAACAATATTCAAAATGGAAATAGTTATCTTTCAAAATTCCCATTTCTCTGAATTTTGCTACAGAGTTTTACAACCAGAAGTATGTGCAAAAGTGTATATATCAAGGGGAGGTTGCAAAAGAGTAATAATTTATATATTAGTGAAAATTTCATACAAAAATGAATAGCATTAGGAAAAATTGCTTGTGAAAATGTGTATATTAGGCATCATGGCCTCAAAAAATGTGTATGCTAGGATAAATGTTCACTGAAATGCAGATGAATTTTCACGAGGCCTTTTTAAAAAAGGAACTGAAAACCTATGTAGAAATTTGGTGAGTTGAACTTTAAATGGGGGTGGTGGAATGCGAAACTGAAATTGACAAATTTGTCCATCCCTGGGCATGACTGTAGGAACTTTCGAGTGTTGGTATGAGTGATCTGATTAGTTTAAAATCTGTACTCTGCTGAAAGGGTTCTTGCAGACAATGGTAGTGACATAAAGTATGTGCAAAAAAGGAAGAATTTGCCAATGGTGAGCTGTAGACCAATGGCTCGAGTCGTGATGATAGATGTCTTTTCTAGTGGCTTTCCTACATACTCTGATTTATATAACGTATAGCACTGGATCAATTTCAATTAGCACCAAGAAAGCTAAAAGTTTTGGATATTGCATGGGGGGAGTGAAATGTCATCTTTCTAAAAGGAAGTTTGCTAGAGGTTCAGCTGACAAGACTCCTCTTCATTAAACATGCAGAACCACCAGTTGTTCAGCTCATAATGATGCCATTTGTCCATTCTGTGTGTTTCCCTCTGCCTGTCAAGCACCGTTTCCCCAGATGGGCCTTGGTGTTGCAGGGAAAAGCCACAGCAGGGCTGACTGTGAGATAAGTGGAACAGTTTAAACATTTTAATCTCACTGTTCTCAAAGGAGGAGTTGGCCTTCCTTAAGACGTTACGACCAATTGCTGTAGTCCTCTTTTACTATGTCAGTCAGCTACGACTTTAACACAAGACATACTTCTTTCCCAAGCAGGGTGTCCAGACACAAAGGATATGAAGATCTCTCATCATTTATCAGTTGTGTGGAAGAGGTAATTGTGGCTAGTTTAGCTTTCCTCACCCTTGCCTTTCCTCTGCCTGGCTAAAACATCTCCCCTTCATTCTGCTATTAAAGATCCCCTGTCATCTTGAAACAGGGAAACAGGAAAGGGTCTCGCCTGCTTGATGAATACAGAAATTATGCCCAACTGGGTAAATTCAGCTCTGGGTAAATTCGGGGCTTTGGAATGACAATAATTGTAGTAGTTCCATCATTTGGATCCACAACATTTGATGTTGCATTGCTCGGTAACCCAGAAAGAATTTAATACTTCCACTCATCAAATTGAATAATAATAAAGAAGATATGTTTTATTGTTGGACTGCTTTATAGATTAATATTCTCAGATTTTCTTGTTGCCATTTACACAACGTTGATTGTTCTCACCAGAAGCATTAGTTGATGACAGGGTAACTTGACATGTAGAAACCTTGATTAGCAACAGGGTTGCATTTCCAGCTGCAATCGGCTGCATGGGGTTGTTGTTTTGCTCTACCAAATCCTTCCTTCCTTACTCAAGAATTATTCCTCTTGGCCAAACTCTGATCATATTTAACATAGGGAGATTGGATGTTGTTAGCTGATACGTGGCAAGAGAACACAAAAGGCCTTTGTCTTTTCTTTCCATCCCCCACCCCATTCTCCGAATCCAGCCTGTGTATTAAATATTTTCTCATTATTTCTGTTTTTGCAGCCACTAACAAGTTTCAGAAATGATAGAATGGTTCACAGATCTGTCCATACATATTATGGTGCATAACAATTTGGACAGTCTTGTTTGCATGCGCGCACACATACACGAAGTATGGCAGCAATGAGAGAGAGGAAGTATTGCAAAATAGCTTTGCATGATTACAATTTTTACAGCAATAGGATTCTGCCTCCCCACCATCCCTACTCAGAATAATAGAGGAAATAGGGCCCTGCCTTGATGGCATTGTTCTTTTAAAGTTCTTCCTTACTCCTATTTTAATGTTCACAGTTCATAATTGTCATGTGCCCCTTCCTTCCTTCTTCCATCCATCCATCCATCCTTCCCTCCCTCCCTGTGTTTCCCTTCCTATCCCACAGGTGTCTAGTGAACAATGGTTAGCCTCATATTAAAGTATAAAACTGTACAAGGAAGATTTTATCAGCAATAAGAAACTCTCTTGCAAGCAGAAAGTAAGGATTAGCACTTGCAATACTTGGAAGATCAGTAAATAGAGGACTGATAATAGCATGTGTATCCACCTTCTGTGAACCTCAGTATTTCCAGTCTCCATCTCTCCCTTTTCTCCATTTTTGCCAAAGGAGGAAAGATCAGGAAATGCTCCACATCATGTAAAGCAAGGTGGTTGTTACAAATTTATTTATTTATTTGTTTAAGTGTTTATCATCTGCACTTTCATAGACAAAGCAGTCTATAGCAAACAAGATTAAAATAAGATCAGTAAATCCTGATTGGTTAAAAAGAAGGGAAAAATCATATCGCAAAGGTCTGTCCAAACAATGCAGTTTTCAGAAGATGTCTAAAAGAAGGCACAGGGCATGGCCTGTCACACTAAAGACTTGGTGATGGCCAACTGAACCATGGGGCCATTGAGTCCAGAAGTGTCCTGTGGGAGGTCCTTAAGGTACTTTGGGGTCAAGTTCTTTAGGGCTCTGTGAAATAATAAAAGACCTTTGAACCTGGCCCAGTAGCAAATCGGCAACCAGTGTAGCTCTCTCCACCAGTAACCTGCTCCTATCAGCAGTTTGGTTGCTGCATCCTCTGCTGGCTGCAGCTTCCAGAGCAGATAGAGTGACCCTTGCATAAGCCATCAAAGCTCACTTCAAACCAGTCACAGATATTTGGCATAACAATTTATTGTGCTGCTCCTTACTCTGCAAGAGCCTCCACTATTTGTGGTGAGGTGGGTAGCTATTCAGGAATGGCCCTTCGCAGAGGTTGCAACCCATTCCTGGAGCGGTTTCCCTAGAGAGGCATTGTGTGGCATCCACCTTCTGATCATTTCCCTGCCAAGCAAAGCAACAAGCCTTGTTGCTGTTTTTTGCAGCTTGTATTGCCTGTTTAGTTCTTGTTTTAGAGTTGTTTTATATAAAATGTATTTTTTATTGTATTTTACTGTAAACCACACTCAGAATTTCATTGAAGGGTAGCATATAAATGTCAATAAGTAGGTAAGCAAGCAAGTAAACCATCAAACACATGTTACTGGTCTGCTGTTTTGGAGTTCTCATGCACCAACCAACCAACATCTGATGTAGCTCATATGCCACTGTGAATAAATGACCATCCAATGTTTAGCACCTGTGCAGATAAAATCTGATTAACACTATTCTATAATGCAGCCTTCACTGACCTGGTATTTTCCAGATGCTTAGGGCTACAATTCCCATGCTAGCCAGGGCAGATGGGTGATGTAGTCCCAAACATCTGGAGGGCAGCTGGTCTGAAAAGTTTGCTGTAATGTGGCATCATTGGCAATACAGCAACAGGAGGCAAAATTCTACACTTGAGACCCATTGAAAAATATTTGTCTGTGGCCAAGAATAAGACACACTCAGTTACATGCACAAGAGCCCAGGTGTACCCAAACTTGCAGATTTGCACTCTCTCCTTACCCACATGGGGATGCCTTTCCTCACAGTCACATGCAGTGAGGTTGCCCCCACATCCCCCTATGCAGTGTTGTCCAAACTTTTTTCCAAAGAGGGCCAGATTTAATGAAGTGAAGGGCCGTGAGGGACGACCAAAGTTGTTAAACCAATTGGCGGGCCAGATTAGGCCCCAAAATGGACATTGGACATGCCTGTGGCCTATAGGGTTGTCATGTGTCCTCTTTTTCTAGGACATGTCCTCTTTTTCAGGGGTAAAATTTGAAACAAACGGCATTTATTTGCTTTGGATGGCCGTCATAGTGTCCTATTTTTGGCTATTCAAAATATGGCAACCCTACCCATAGTAGAAGTTCATTTAGGATTGTGGGAGATGGCTTTGATATTCCTTAAATATTGATGGAATTGGCAGAAATGGCAAATGTCTTCTCATGCTATGCATGTTTAAATGTGCTTATGCTGCTTTTCTTATATCTCTGTAAGTACTGGTTGTAATAATAATGTTTGCTCATCAACATTCAACATGAAAAGTAATTTAAAGCAGCATCTGACAATACAGTGATATATTTTGATGGGCAAGGAAATTAGCTTTGGTGTCTGGGTTTCTTAAAATTACTATTTTATTAATTGTTGGGCTTAACAGTTGCTTTCTTGCATTTCGTACGTGGATGGGTATAAGCTGGGTTCAATAAGATAAGAATATAGAAACTGAAATTAAAAATGATTGCTTAATAAGTCAATAATAAATGACACCTAAGAATTTGTAAGTCCTGCATATTAGGTTATTGTTTTTAAACCTCACCAAAGCTCCTCCACTGTGATCCACCTTGAAATGAATGGAAATTATGTGTGGGTAGTGCCTGCTAAATTACGTTCTGTGTTCACAACTGCATCGTTTTATTTATGGCTTTCTGTTTTATTATATAGTTGAGAGCTAGCGTAGCATAGCAGCTAAGATACTGAACTGTGAATTGGAAGGGCCCCAGTTCAAATCTCACCTCTCTCATAAACTCACCAGGTGACCATTATTTTCTGAGCCTCAGCCCTGCAACTGTAATATGGTGATAATAATACTGATTTGCTGGGCAGTTATTGTAAAGCTTGCTAACATACTATACTGTATATGAAATGCTTTGAACACTCAGAAAGCATTATATAAATGTTAAGTATTATTATTTCCCTAAAAAAACAAAAACTGCCTGCATTTAGAATCTAGTGGTCATTATAT
>NC_139611.1:30824657-30852157 GCF_964270895.1 Podarcis filfolensis | reverse complement strand
CTCATGTCCCCCCCTTTGCCAGCATTTCCACATAACTGATAGTGTACCATAGGATTTTGGAATGTGCCCTAGACTCACCAATAGTTTTTACAGGGCTTCAGCATGGCCAGAAGCACATTGAGAGCCCAGGGTTTCCTCTCCTGTGCAGAAAAGGGCAACCAAAATTATCATGGGGTTGGAGAAAGTGGATAGAGAGATGTCTCACATAATACCAGGGCCATCCAATGAAGGTGAATGCCATGAGTTTCAGGATAAACAGAGCAGCATTGTTAAACTATGGAATTTGCTGCTGCAAATTCAATGATGGTCACCAGCTTGGAAAGCTTTGAATGGGGACTAGGCAAAACCATGCAGAATGTGGCTACCAATGGCTACTGGCCATGATGGCTATATATCACCACAATGTCAGAGGCAGGATGGCACTGAATGACTGCTGCAGGGGTGGCGGCAGGAGAGGGCTATTGCGCTGCTTGGGTACCTTCCCAAAGGCAAGTGTTTGACCATTATGAGGACAGAATGTTGGACTAAAGTTGTTCTCCTTTGCAATATATGACACTGTTTTGTTGGAGCCTGTTTTAGAAAGACATGAAAAGAGGAGGTCCAGCTGCAGAAATGTGAGATCACCTTATAATGCTATAAATACATAGTGTTAACAGTGGCCGTTCTGGTTTTCTTATGAAATATAGATACCGATGCTATAAAACACTTGTGAATGCTGTTGCACTAATTTGTTGTACTTATTTGAATTTACCACCCTGGAAATTAGCCCCAGCTGGACTCTGACCTGTTGTGACACTAAAATACTCAGTTAATCAAATAATAATAATAAAGTGGTGTGATTTTTAAGGGCTTTTTATAGAATAGTTTTGTTTCGGAATTTAAATTTTTTTAAAGTGTTTGTTTGATTTTTAAATAGCTAGGGAATATGCGAATAAAAGCAATGCTAAACTTTATGCAAAAGGTCTTCAATTCACTGTGCGTTTAATGATTGGCTGCATCTCCCTCTTTCATCAGCCTGTATTCATCTTTAAGAAATGACTCACATGTGCACACCCTCCCCTCCCCACTTTTTACCTTCCCTGGTTTTCTATTGTCTTCACATGTTTATTGATGCCCATCTGCTCCTAATGAAAAATACCTACATTTACAGCAGACGCACAAGTGTACCTTGGGATAAATGTATTATTTATAAAGACCCATCATCACACCCCGCACAGTTACATTTTTACGCTCCTTGTTGGTGCACTCCTGTGTCTTGTTGGCAACGCAATTAGTTGCACCATGGGAGGTTCTCAGGTTCAAAGCCAGCTATGTAAAATCTATTTCACCCCTTTTTAATATGTGGTATATATATATATATATATATATATATATATATATATATATATGCTGCACTTGAGAAATTAAAAAAAAATGCTTATATGATTTTAGTTCAGCCAGTGTGCCCCTGTGTTTTATAATTATTATTATTTTCTGTCTGTACAATACATAGTTCTTCAAATCAAGAGCTTTTTAGATTTTTGTATGCAGCTGTAATTCCTGCAGGCAAAGATGCTTGCCATGAAAATTTAAACCAGGATCTTGAATTTGGAAGCCATGGTCCATTTGAAACAAAATGACTGATTTTACTTTATAATTTGCTACAGTTTGTGATATGATAGGACTGTGAAATCGGAGTAGACTGAAGATCCACCCAGTGTGGATCCATCCTTGCTGAAGGAAAGAACTTATGCCACTCCCCCGCCCACAGCAGATCAGCCTACACAAGTGCCATAGCTCAGTGGTAAAGAATTTGCTTTGCATGCAGAAGGTCCTAGGTACAATCCCCAGTGGCAACTGGGAATGTCCCCTGTCTGAAAACCCTGGAGAGTGGCTGCCAGTCAGTGTAGACAATACTGAGCTGGATGGACCAGTGGTTTGTCTCAGTATAATGCACCTCTCCATGGGCATCAAGGCTTGATTACTGCAACATATTACACATAGGGAAGCCTCTGAAGATGGTTTGAAAACTTCAGCTGGTGCAGAATTTAGCAGCCAGGTAAGACGGTTTGAACATATTACACCGATCCTGACCCTGGCTGCCAATTAGCTTCTGGGCTCAAATCAAAGTGCTGATTTTGACTTATAAAGCCTTAAACAGCTCAGGACCTCAAGGATCGCCTCTCCCCATATAAATCAACCTGGACTCTGTGTTCATCATCTAAGGCCTTCTCAACGTGAGGTCTGGAGGGAAGAAAGACGAGAACCTTTTCTGCAATGGCTCACTGTTTGTGGAATGCTCTCCTCAGGGAGGCTTACCTGGTATCCTCATATGTTTAGGTGCCAGTTCTTCTTCAACCAGGCCTTGGGCTGATTAATATTCCACAGTCTTTTAAATGTGGTTCAGTGGGGAGGGAACTATTGTTTAGTTGTTTATGTTTTAATTACTTTTATGTCTTTTTATCTTGTGAACCATCCTGAGATCTTCTGATGTCCAACCAAAATACCAATCCTCCTGCATTTTGGATAGATGTAGCTGTTCCCTCTAGGGCAGCACTCGAACAAGCCTTTGCCTCTTTTATGTGATGCTTCTTCAGGTAGTTGAAGAATGGTATCACAAGTGATAGCTATTGCCCTCAGCTCCTGCTTGAAGCCTTCCCAGATGTATCTATTGGCCACTGTGGCAAACAGTGCAGTGGATTACATAGGTCTTTGGTTTGATCCAGCAGGGTTCCATTTATGTTCTTAATGCATTTTATTCACTAATGCACCTTTTTAAAATAATGAATATGGTTGTTGTGGTATCTTAAAGTAAACCTTTTGAAATTCACATGGCAGCTTCAGCTTAGCTAGCCATTTAATTCAGTGATCAATGGACCTGCCTCATCATGTTTCTGTGAATGGATCTATTCTTAACCAGATGCATTAGGAACATTGCTGAAATAAAATATCTAGTGTTGCTTCCTGCAGGTGTGGCCCTTCCTGAAGAAAGCAAATCAACACAATTGAGGAAAGCAGGGATGTGCAGAAAGTGCCTTGGAAATCAGAGTGGTCCAGGCTCTGTTTGATAGTGTCAGAGCCAAGATTGGGTTTATAGGAATACAGTCAGATTATAGTTAAGTTGGAATCGGGAGAGAGTCTGACGTTTTTAGAAAAAACAAGCATGTTTTTAGAAAAAACAAGCATGATAAAGGAAGCAGGAGATTTTATAAAGAGCAATAACTTTTAAAGTTTCAAAATAGTTATCTAAAACATTTTTTATTCAACTTTTCAACTGCATGGCAATTTACAGGGTTTGAAAGAATAAATTAAAAATGATGCAATAAAATAAAGACGTATAAACAATATTGAAAGAGCATATAGGATAATAACATAAAACAGCTAAATAAATTGTGTCCTGCCTAAAAGAGGGCACGTGTTGCAGTGAGACCTGGAGACTGACCTCCTGGTTGTGGGTGGACAGCCACAACACCCGATTGGTAGGTCCCTCATTGCTGGGCTTAATCTGGCCAATGGGGTGCAGTCTAAACAGATCAAGGGACCTATATATACCTATGCATGTGACCCAGAGCTTCCTCTTTCGTCTCGTGCATCAGAACACCTGCCCACCTCTCCCTAATTTTAGGGCATTGTGCGATTGACCTTGCTACTCGGTCGCGTGTTGTCTGTTTTTGGGACAGGGGCACGGCAGGAATTTTCCCCACTTGGCTGATTGGCTGTTGCCATTTGGGTTTCGCCTGCCACGTAGCAAATCGTCACAACTTGTAAGGTTGCGGATAGGTTCATGTGATAGGGATGGGAGAACAGTCTTGCCATCCGTATGCGAAGGGTATTCCATTAAAGGAATCCAGGGACTCAACTTGGTTTGGTCAACCCCCGAGAGGGGGTTGTGCCCATGCCTGAGTCCAGGGGAGCATCTGAGGAGTGAACAGAGTCTGTTCCTGGGCTTTTTACCTACCTCAGGTGTTCACCCTTGGCTGACCTATGCAGGATCCCTGGGTCAGCACTACCTGCAAGGGTGTAGGGAGCTAGTCAAACCAGAGCCTATGCAACCACTCACTTTTCTGTAATCAATAAAGTTGTGGCCTAAATTCTGCCAAAAACCAAAACTAAAATTGAGTCAAATGTGTGTTTATTTAGGGGGGGAGGTCTCTGGGTCTGAACACGCAAATAAAAATGCCAGAAATTAAAACATCTTCATCTAGTAATGAAAGGCAGTTAAATCAAGCAAGTGCCCTAAATGTGGTGTGATCAAATAGGTGCTTTCTCTGGTAATTACCTACCTAATCTTTGTCAACCATAACCTGGAAAAGGGCCTCAGACAACGGCTGCAATAAAGGTTGGAAGTGCAACAGCAGTGATCATTCAGTTTGAAATTTAAGGGCTAATTCTCTTTTCAGCATTAGTCAACGGCCCAAAAGAGTTGTGGGATGTTGTTTAGCAACCATTCAAAATGGCATGTTTGCTGAGGTTGCACATGCTCTGATTGGCTGTATAGTTCTGAGGGCGTTTTCCTCAGTATGTTTGGTTGAATGTCACCTTGCTATTACAAGGCCTGAAGTAAGAAAGGCAAAACCTCTCTGTTTCTTTTCCCTCAAATTCTATAATGTTTTGTTCAGTTTCCTCAGTGAAACACTATCAGGATTTTTCTCTCTGGATTCCATTCCATTAATTTAGTGACAATCAGAAATAAGCACGTGCGCGCGCGCACACACACACACACACTTGACATGCTGATACACAAAGGCAAGAAACAAGAATTGCATAAGACCAAAGTGTTCAGTAAAGTTACATATAGAAAGGATTATTACGTATTTTTAAGATCTGGAATTGATAGCATACAAGAAAAGTAGTTGAATAAGTTTTGTACTGCAGATAAGAAAAAGTAGGTGCTGAGGTCATAGAAACTAAACTGAGCGGTTCAGGTTTGATAGGGACCCCATTACATGCTTAGATGTTTATGCATCATTTGCAAAGCATCTATCAGCTCACAGCTGAGCAGAGGCATGGGGCTCAGTACCATTCTTTATTTTATGTAGTCTTTTACTGCTTGTACTCTGTTCCTGCCTATACCATTATTTTCTTCTACCAGTGTCTCATATTACCTTGTATGAAACTGTCACTGTGGTGTAGGGTGGAAGCATTTCAGACTTTGTACACTTGTCATTTTTCAGTGTCTCACATTTACAGATCAATCTGTGCTTCAAAAGCACCCGGCAACTTTTTGCTTATGGTTTCTGAAAGCTCAGTGCTCAATAACCCTCAACATTTTCTATTTCTTCCTTGTGCTACATTAGGAGGTACATGATGGCCAGCTGAACAAAGCCTACTGGAAGGAAAGCTTGTGAAGGGCCACTTAATGCACATGCTTAAGACTGGGAGAAAATGCTCCTGAGTTGTGGGGTTTTTCTTTCAGCCGTGCAGTTTTTTGTTGTTTAAAAGTGGACAGGATGACCCTTGATAATGGCATTGGAATACTGATGGAGAATGTGAGGATGGTGAAATTATGAAGTATTTCACAGTATTTGTGGTATGGACAGACAAATCCTACTACGTACTCTTCCATATGTGTTCATGCATGCATTGGTTCCATTCCATCACTGATTACCTTTGTTCCACAGTACTATTGAAACAGTATCTTTAGGGGAGTTCAGATGTGAATATCAGTAGGAAAACAGCATGGATGGAAGAGTTAAACCTCTACTGCCTGTACAGTACTGTGGTCCCAGTGCAGAGTGGAATCCCACTCCCTTCCTTGTGCCTTCTTTTTCTAAACAAATATATCTGGCTAGTTCTAAGTAGGTTACATTAAAGTGTCTTTAGCATAACATTTAGCCTTTAGACTGGTTTGTTTGATCAAGAGCTTTGACTGAATCACGAGCAAATTTTGACAACCTGAAATCAGGAGCTGGGAACGGGGAGCATATGCATGCACAATTTTTTGGGGTGGTGGTGGTGTATGTGTAAAAACATGAGGAGCTGGTGTTATGGGTGGGAGCACAAAATGGCTGCCATGAGCAGAAAATAAGAGATGGCACTATTCCATACTGACTAGCACCATCACACACAAGAACACAGCAACAACTGCCCTGTGTATCTATATCTTACATGTAGATCTTTGCAGGATGTTGGGGAGGGCAGCCAGGTACACTTGCCCCAGGCCTCGGAGGGCTAAGCCAGGCAGTGTGGAGGTGCTAGAGGCCTGTCGGACATGCCAGGAATGCCCTATGCCTCCCAGCTGATAAGGGACTTAATGGGCGAAATGGCCATGGGGGAAACACCCTTGTCTGTCCTTATGCACTGCAAGGCTTTGATAGTAAAATCTGGACCTGCATTACTGCATACCAGCATGTAGCATCAGATCTGATTAGGTGGTGGCACCTTGGTGGCATGTCTCATGGACTGCGAGTCTGGCGGAACCACCTGTTTGGTCCTGGCGTTATTTTGCATCAGCAGGGCTTGGGTCAGAATTAGGCATGTAGAATTAGTTTTGCAAGTATAGTTGAGACTTCTATCTCGGGCCTCAGATAAGTTCTGCATGGGCCTGCTTACATGTAGTAAATCACCACACTCAGACATGACCCACTAATAGTTCAAGAATGGTTCTCCATATTTGGATTTGATATGTTTGTATTTCTCATTTTTGTTAAGAATGATTGACCAATCATTTTTATCCAATAGCGTATGGAGTCAGCTCCTTTCCTCAAATTATCATTTCTGTGCAAACTTCTTTGTGATGTTTTAGGAATACCCTAAGTATGCTAGGTCTTTCACCATAGCAATGCAATCCTGGGCAAATGTAGTGATAAGTTGGTTCCATTGACCTGCCTTTTCCAACTGAGCCGTTTAAGAGAATGTTTGTATAGGAATTTGCAAAATTCTGTATGCAGCTGGTAGCTGGAAGTGAAATATTTTTGCACTATAAACATAGCCTCAGCAAACCGTAACTTTTTACAGTAAAGTCCCCAATATCCAAAGCTAGGTTGTGCAAACCCACTGTTATTTTCCCATGTCTCAGTATAAACAGTTCTCCCATTATCCAAACTTTGATTATCTAAATGTGTTGGAAGTGAATTGACATGTGAAAACTATACTGTGTGTGCCAAGGCAATAGGCTGGAAGTTTCTTATGATGTGAGCAAAGACAGACATAGTTTTGCTACCAGTTTTGCTACCAGATATAGTTTTGCTACCAGTGGTAAACTAAAATAATGAAGAACCTAAAAACAGAAATGGTCTTTGGTGATGTTGATGTCTGGTAAGCGCAACTTGTGGCCCACCAAGTTGGAGCTGTTCAGCCACATATAGTAGCTTATAGCACTTGTTCTTGTATCTGGCCAACACCTGCAAACACAGGTGTGTGTCAATCTTTGCAGGCTCTAGTACATGGCCAGTGGATTGTGTTTAGCTTAATAATCATGTTGTGCAGTATATAGCCTAGTGTGATTCTGTTAGCTGTGTGTTGGACTTTGAGTTAGCTGTGTGTTGGACTTTGAAATATGGCCTGTCTTGGATGCCACATAGTACTGTCCTGCCACCCTCAGTCTGCCCTCAGCCAACCCTCATCTGACTGATTTCTGAAGGGTGGCCCAGGTTGGCAGCTTCCTCCTCTCCAGTGTCAACGTTGCCCTGGTAAAATCCAGCAGGTAAGAGGATAGGAACAAAACTGGAATTAGTTGGCTTCGCCTATTAATGGCTCTGTCTCCCCTTATTGTTGGCTCCCCAGTCCTCTGCCCTCCCAGTCCCAATGGACACCAATGACCACTGAGCACTGACACAATTTGGCAAGTAGCTATGTTTGTTCTACATCTCCTGGAGTAAATAATTGCAATTTGTCTCTTTTAAGTTAGTACAGATCAGTTGGTAGAGCATGAGACTCCTGATCTGTGAACACTGACCCTTGGTGTGCACTTGGTGTAAGAGGGCACTGTACACACACAAACACTAGGCATTATCAGGCTAAAAGCAGCTTCTGTCAGTTATTTCTTGAATAATATCTTCAAACCTAGAAGCCAAGGAGATCACTCTCTTTATATGCGTGCCCGCTCATCTGTATTTTCATTCTTTTCCACCTACTTGAAAAAAAATGTTAATGGTTTTCTCATTTGAAACTTTCACCTTAGGTCAGCTGCCTCAGATATAAGGCTTCTATAAGATGGAAACAATGCAAACCAACACAGTTGATTCATTCAGGCTACACATGCTATATGTTGCTTTGGCATGAACTAGTTGCATTTATCCAACCTTTGTGCTGTGTTTGTTCCATCTTCAAACCTGTCTGACATTCCTTTGGAATGCATTTGTTGCATTAAATAGAATAGAATAGCAGAAGATTCTCAGGTAAGATGTGCCAAATTAAATATCTGAATCCCCTTTGCAGTTGACCACTATTTTGTCTAGTTCCTTCCTCCTGACCCTCTTAGCTGCCAGCTCATGGAGTGCTACTTTATAAGTAACAAAGTCGTCGGTGTTGCTCAGCCACTATTTCACCCTTTCCACCCTATTGAAATGTGTTCCATTCATAAACAGGGGTTTTATAAATCGGTCTCTTGGGTCTATCTACCGTATTTTTCGCACCATAGGACGCACTTTTCCCCTCCTAAAAAGCAATGGAAAATGTGTGTGCGTCCTATGGAACGAATGCAGGGGGGAGGCAGGCGGGAAAAGCCCCCAAGAGCTGCACACAAGCTCCGTGCGCTCTTGCGGGCTTTTCCACAGGAGGGAGAAGGGGCTGACTGGCCGCATCAGTCCCTTCTCCCACCTCCCAGAAAAGCCAGGAGAAGCCGCAATATCTTTAAAGGAGTTGCGCGGCTTCTGACGGTTTTGCGGGAGGTGGGTGAATCCCCCCACCTCCCAGTAAAGCCAGGAAAGCCCTGCGCAGCGTCTCCCGGCAAGGAGAGGATGCATGGGGCTATGGATTCTTTAGCCCCACGCAGCCTCTCCCGGGAGGGAGGGGCTGCACGGGGCTAAAGGGGAAGCCAAAACAGCGAGCGGGATCCATCCCGCTTGCTGCTTTGGCTTGCTCCATAGCTGCGCGCAACCCCTCCGGCAAGGAGAGGCTGCACGGGGCTATGGAGTCTTTAGCCCCACGCAGCCTCTCCCGGGAGGGAGAGGCTGCACGGGGCTAAAGGGGAAGCCAAAACAGCGAGCGGGATCCATCCCACTTGCTGCCTTGGCTTGCTCCATAGCTGCGCGCAACCCCTCCGGCAAGGAGAGGCTGCACGGGGCTATGGAGTCTTTAGCCCCACGCAGCCTCTCCCTCCCGGGAGAGGCTGCACGGGGCTAAAGGGGAAGCCAAAACAGCGAGCGGGATCCATCCCGCTCGCTGCTTTGGCTTGCTCCATAGCTGTGCGCAACCCCTCCGGCAGGGAGAGGTTGTGCGCAGCCTGTACGCTGCTCTTTGGGGCTGGGGGGGATTTTTTTTTCTTGATTTCCCCCTCTAAAAACTGGGTGCGCCCTATGGTCCGGTGCGCCCTATGGTGCGAAAAATACGGTATATATAATGGGCACTGCAATAAATAATGGCGCAGGTCCTCAAAGCAGGGTTGTCCACACAGACAGAGTCTCTCTTTGTAATGTACTTTGCCGTACCGTCCATCCAACACTGCCAAGGGCATCGATTGGAATCGTAGTTCTGTAAAAGAGATTCTTAGTATGGCAAGTGGGAGCTTTGTCAGGTATCTGGCTCAGGCATGTTCGATTTTGATAAGTGGGAACCATGGTGAGCTCTCCTTTGGAATGCGTTATCTGAGACCCACCAGCCCTATTCAGGTGCTCACCTACACACATTATCAGAAGGGGAAAATTTCCACTGTTTGACTGAACGTGATGTGAATTGTCCATGAAGAGAAACCATGCACAACTGGGGTTCTGTTTGCTTGTAGGAGTCTTAAGTGCACACAATCAAATGTGAATATTCCACCTTCAGACTTTCCCACCCAACACATCTGAAGAAGCTGCAACTGATGGGATTAGAGGATGGGACCTAGTGTGTGTGCCTCTGTGCATTAGAGGTGAGTGCCTGAATAGGGCTGTCATGCCTGTGCGTTTGGCCCATGCTCCTGAGTGTCCATAATATATCCATATCATGACAGCTGTCTTGGGGTGCTTCCAAGCAGGTATTTATTGTGTGATCTCTGATCAGTGCTTCTCATGCATACAATCTCTCTCTCCCCCCCCCCCCCAGTGTCCACACACCAATCCATATAATCAGATAAGTAGAAGGAACCTGTTGCCAGCAACCCATTTGTGATATCAAAATGACCCACTTGCAATTAAAGCCTGGAAGCCCACACAGTTCAGAGCAGATATAATTGTTTTTTCCAGGACAATACATTGCATGCAGAATTGCAAAGACAGTCTTCAAGAGTTGGATGGAGGATCAATTAGCCAATCTGACATTTGCATAACTTTCCCCTTCCTTTCTTCTGGAAAGATTAATAAATCCCACTCCATGTTCTATATAAGTGCATTAAAAAGTATTATGATCCATGCAGCAATCAGCTGATAGGCTTATAGAGAACCTATGGGTGATCCTGCCATAATATGGAGTAATCAACCATTTATACTAAAAAATTTCTTATCTATCTGAGAATGTGTCATGTGCTTGCTCAACATACATGATGCAAGTTTGACCCTGTGGTGGGCCCATTAAAATGATCCACAATCACATTGATCGTTTCTGAATCTAAGGATTCCAACATATAATAACTCCATTAATCCAGCCAGAGAGAAATATTACTATTTTACTATTTTATTGTTCTGTTCACTGAGCTCAAATAAAATTATCATGTGAATTGTTCCCCTCCCCCTCCCCTGAGATGAGAGTTCTGTTATGCTTTTAAACTAGTTTCAACTACACAATGAGTTTAGGCCCCCTTTCCAAACAAAGGTCACAGTGTGACCAGCCATAAATCGTCATCTGTGTTAACGAAATACTTTAGTTCTATCTGTAACCCATTCTGATGCAAGTGTAAATCTCATATAGACAAATATGTTTTTCAGAGTGGATTTACATACATTTTATGGATTAGAATTAGGCACTGTGCTTTCATTATAGTTGAGGGGTAACTAGGTTAAAAGGTTTTCCTTGAACATTCATAAAGATATTTCTTTAGAACATAAAATGTGGCTTTGCATTTCCTTGTGCAAATGAAAAACAACAAGATAAAATCAAAGGGGGAAAGGGGTGTGTGTCTATGTGTGTGTCTATCCCATATATATATGAGAAAAATAATACCTTTATGTTCCTAAGTTTTAAGGTTTAGAGCCATTTTTGGGGGGGGGGGCGCTTTGTGAAATTAAAAGGTTAGCTATGAATAACCACAATCAGATCTTTTCTTTTGTCCATATTTAATTCAAATGAGATTGCTCCATATTGACTTCTAATGCTAAAAGGCCACCCATCATGGAATCCCTGCAGCCAATGAAGCAAGCAAGTGAATGCTTTCTTAAATGATGCTAATCAGTCTAGAGAGGCTTGCCCTCTATCCCCATCAGTATTCCGTAATTCAGATGTGCTGATAACCTGAAATTGAATGTGTCAGTATGCAGACATGTGAAGAAAAAAGGAAACTAGTAGGCAAAAGAGACAGCTATAGAGACAATGTCTGTTTGTGATTTTTTTTTTGTTCAGAGGAGAGATGGAGGAAAAAAAGAGCGTTGCAAGTTGCTCTCAAAAATTTTATTGCAAGCTTTAAGGAGATGTGTTAAATGAATAAATAGGCTAGACACTTCATTTCCATAAACTGCCTGGCAAATAATAATGAAGATTTCTTTTAAAAAACAACAACCAGAAATCCTTTTTAAAAAAATGTAACATCTTTATATTTGTAAAACTCACTGCTCAGATTTTAGCATTTCAAGCTAAAATTTTGAGAACAATATTACTGTGGAGGTAGTGGTGGTGGTTGAGGGGTGGGCTGGGGGGGGGTCACCGCTGTGTTTCTAGCTATCAATATTTTATAAATTGTGCTTCTAGAAATATGCAGGCATTTTAAAATTTGATAAAAATTATATGTTGAGATATGCAAATGTTGAATGTGTGCAAGCACACGGGGGGGGGGAGAGTTTAGACATATTTTGCATTTTGTGAGATAATTTTTCTTTGTGTGTGGTCATATTTGTCTCTCATTCTTCTGCCAAGAAGCCTAGGGTGGTGTACATGGAGCTAGCCCATTTAAAAAAATCAATCTGTATACCACATTTTTTTTAAAAAACAAACAAAAACAAAACACCAAAGCACAGTATTTGTACAGGCAACCCCCGATTTGCACATGGTTTGCATTCCAGGTTATTGCACACAACAGTGGAGCATGTATTGACTCGTTCTGCCCCATTCTGCCATCTCCCCACCCCGCCCCTGTTCTGCCCGCCTTTTCCAGTCACTTCCAGGTCACCGTGGTGCCTGCATGCGCCATCACATGTCAATTGGTCACACATAAGATTGTTGTTGCATGTATGCCACAATTTTATTTTCTAAAAATTCAAAGTGGTTTACAACCATTAAAATGCAACAAGAATCACAGGAAAAATCAAAACAAATCACCAACTGACTGTTATGGATGATGTTTTTCTTAACTGTCTGGATGCGTCTGGTGGCAAAGGAAAGTTTTCAGCAACTGTCTGGAAGTTAATACAGAAGGCGCCTGCTGAATCCCTATTGGAAGAGCATTCTAGATGAGTGGACCAATCACACTGAAGGCTCAGTTTCATGTTGACGTCCAGTGAGCCTCACCATATTGGCACAATCACTAAGAGACTATGTAAGGCATAGGCAAACTCGGCCCTCCAGATGTTTTGGGACTACAACTCCCATCATCCCTAGCTAACAGGACCAGTGGTCATGGTTGATGGGAGGGCCGAGTTTGCCTATGCCTGGACTATGTGATGGAGGTAGACTAAGGCTGTGTACATGGCTCTGGCTCCAGTGTACTCTGACCATTGGCATTTGAGTCTCTGTGCACATTATGTTATCCATGATGCAGAGCTATCCCATAGTTTCTTTAGAAATACCCATATTTGATGCGTTTCCCCTCAAACCAGCTTCAGTTGGAAAGGAAAACTTCAGGCATGTTCATTTCACCATGAAACTGAAGTATGTATAATTGAGACAGCCATTGTGCTGTGCAGATGACATTTCATGCGCAGATGACAGCTTCTTGAACAGAAGTTGGGGGCATTGCATGGGGTGAGGAAACCATCCAGGTAATGCACATTGGGTGAATACATAGCTGCTCCCTCTCAGCATGCAATCCAGTATGGAAGGATGGGGCACCACTGCTTCTGTCACCTCTCAGCAAGCAGGGCAGAAACTTGTGTAAACAAGAAGTGCACACTTGAGGATCCAGTTGATCCTAAACAATGGGCTGTAGCTGGGTCCCCACTTTGACTGGACCCCTGCCTTACAGACAGCATTGGTGGCTAATCTATCCCTGTCTGAATAGGTTCTTTCCTTTCTACCTTCTCTGCTTTTCCATCTATAGCAAAGAAGATGTCAATAACGCATTAAAATAAATTAATAGCTTTCATTGACATGTCCAGAAAGATAATACCGGTGGATTTTTTTCTCTCTCTCCCCACCCATTAGACGCTTCCAATACAAGTGCATCTGATGGAGAAATGACAGCAATAAGTCAGTAAGTTTCATGCCTGAAGACAGTGGAAGATTTGCTTCCTCCCTCCCTCTCGTCTAAAGCATTTTAAGAGTTCTAGCCATTTTGAACGCAGCAGTATGAAGTGCCAAATGGGCAGAATGGTGAGACAGCCTTAAATGAGCAAACATAAAATTTCTGAGTGCATCCCGTGCAGAGGAACAGGAAGGAATCCACAGAAGCATATTAGATCAGTGGGGACACACTTACTGTGTCTGCTTGTACAATAAGAGCATGAACTTGTGCCCCCAGCTTTGGGAGACTAAGAATGAACATTAATCTCTAAAAATATAAATTATTACTGGCGAAAGGCATAAAGTGAACACAATGGAAATGCAAGGGTCTTATCATACCATGTGACTAAACACTTGGCACACACAAATTATGGCTAGTCTGTGGGACATCTGATACATTCATAGGGTCAGAAGGTTCGGACAAAAAATTGTGTCTCTTGACATAGAGGCTTCATAGAGACACACAGTGCTGTGTTTACATGCTAGGTTTTATCAGTTGCTATAGTCGAAATCTAAAGTACCTTCTTCCTAATTCTATTTAATTGAACATATTTTACTTGATTATTTTATACATACATGCATGTGTGTGCATGCAGAGAGAGAGAGAGAGAGAGAGAGAGAGAGACTGCATTGATAAAGAAAGAACTCTGGTTAAATAATCCACTTTTGTCTGACAACGGAATTGGTTATAGAGGTGCAAATATGCAGAAAGCTATTTGGAAATGCATCCTCGTAGTTGTCAGGTTTTATTATGCAGGAAGGTGTCATGTTTGTTACGAAGCTGAGTGCAGATGGCAGAGTGGAAGAAATGGATCACTAATTTTAACAATGATTAATGAACAGAGATAGAAAATGAATTACATTGGACTATCGGAGGCAAGGAATATTTTTGAGAAAATTTTGACTCATCTGCTCTGCTGTTCTCTGTAAATTATTTTCTGAAATTCTATATGTTGTCAACAGTTGACTGCATTTTCCATTACTGTCTATTTCTGTTCTTAAGTACTTTTGTGTTATTAGAGATACATAATTTCAAAATACCAATACATTCCTGATTACTTAGAGAAAATATATGTAAGACTATGAATGTTCCAAAGACCCTAGCCATAAATATCCTGTTTTATAATAATCTTCCTACCTTCCTTCTTTCGTTCCTCATTTTATCACTACATTAAGATTGTTTGGTGTGGGGGCGGGGGTAAGAGGTGAAGAAAGAGGTGAGATTATTCTGGATATTGGGGGTGGGAGAAGGAAAATATAGGAGCAAAAGTTATAAAATAAATGTTGCAGGGTTTGTTAATTTTCATTTTCATTTTCATAGTTTCTTACTTCTTTCTCTCAGACATTTAGAATATTCTAATCTAATCTAGCCCAGTTCAGCCTGACCTACTCTTTTCAACAAGTATTTAGGTAGCAGATATAGGGATTTTAGTTAAAGACCCACATCTTGGTTTTGGTGTACATGACTGTATACATGTTATACCTTTAGAATACATGCAAATGACATTATTTCCCTCAGCGAATTATGGGCACTGTAGTAACTCTATGAAAGGCAAACTACAGTGCCCAAAATTCTGAGGGGAAAAAACATTTTTCTAATGTGCTTTAAAGGTAAATAGTGTGTACACAATCCATATCTTTATCTTGTGGTTTTGGACAAGTGATTTCTTTTTTTTTAATGCTTATGTTGGGTTTATATTAATGTTTGCCTTTTTGGGTTCCCCAGCTGGAAGAGAAACTGAGTAGAAATTTTATAACTAAATAACAAGGAAGGACATTTACATTGCCACGAGTATATTTTAATTGGAGTAAAAGCCTGCCCTGTCCCCAAGGCGCAGGAAATATTACATTAAAACACACAACACACACAGTCAATGGGAGAACATGCTAAGGGAAATATGTACCTCATTCCCAGTTAAAGGCTAAGCCAATAAAGCCAGACCAGTTGGGAAGATGGGCTCATGACCAAGGAGGAAGTTGAAAATGGTCCTTTCTTAGGTCTTACGCTTGGGGAGGGGGGGTGTAGCTCAGCGGAAGAGCATCTGTTTTACATGTAGATGGTACTAGGTTTAATCCCCAGCATCTCTAGGTAGGGCTGGGAATTGTCCACTGTTTGAAATGCTGCAAAGCCATTACCAGTCAATGTAGGCAGTATTGAGCTAGACAGGCCAGTGGGCTTGACTCAGTATAAGGCAGCTTCCTCTGTACCCTTAGCCACCATGTTAAGCCAAGCAAGGTATTGCAGACCATACTGAGCCTTACTCTAAAACCTGATGAGATGTGCAGCTGTTTTGCATGAGTTTTCCATGTGCTACAGAGGACTTCTGTTAAGTAGAACCAGTTTCAAATCAAACAACCTGAATCACTCACTTTTATTTATGTACTTACAATATTTACATCCTGCCTTTCTGCCTGATAGCAAGCATCCGAAGTGTCTGACAATAAATGAAAACTAAGACATAGCAAATAAAATGTTGTTTTTAAAGAAAGTGGTGGCTGTGGGAGATGGTGGTGAAAAACATCTGCTCTCCAGGACTTAGAGGAGGACCACCTAGAGTTTGTTGGACTCCCAACGCCCATTGGTCCCAACCAGCATGTCCAATGGTCAGGGAAGTTGGGACTGGAACCCAGCAACATCTAGAGCACCATAGGTTCCCCAGCCTTGCCTTAAATGCAGCGACTATATAGTTCTGTATACTATATATCTTGTACCCAGAGCAGAATGGATAGTTAAACTAATCCCATTGGAAACAATGCCCTTTATAGTCCACATTCTGATGCTGACATGGAACGTTCATAATTTAGGAGCTGGTTGTGACGTGTGAATCTTCTTTGTGTGCATCAAAATGCTTTCATAAAGAAAAGGAATCTCAGGGGTTAATACCTTAGTTCTTGCCATTTTTAAAATAGGATTTTCTGTTTCCAATGGAAGATACACAGATGTTCCAATTGGAAACAGAATGTATGGTCTATTGCTGCATCAGAAGAAATAACAAAGAGATTAAATGCATTGAATAATACAAATGATGTAGACGATTTTGTTGAAATATGGCATTCTTTTATAAAATACTTTATTGATAACCCTGAAGAATAGCAACTACTGAAAGAATAGATTGGACTTTGTCAAACTTAACTAGAGTGATCTGTCCTGGAAGGGGGGAGGATTTTGTTTTTGCATCTTTTTCTCTCTTCTTTGTAATGGTTATATATTGGAAATCAATAAAACCACCACCACCACCAATTGCCCAGTCTCCTGTAGCAATGAATAATTCTCTGTAGGCAACTAGATGGGAAGGCTTTACAAAGTCAGTTGGGTTGCATCCAGACTTAGTCATACATGAAGCTGACTTACTGAAATTGGTGGGCCTTCTTAGTCATGTCTAACTTAAGCTGCATTGATTTCAGTGGGCATGCTCTAAGCATAATAAAATCATTCTGAATGCAACCCATTGTTGCCCCTGTGCCCCTTTTACATCACAAATGATTCACATAGAGATGTGTGGGCAAGTTGACTAGTGAAATGTTTGACATCTAGCAATTTTTTCTAGACTTAGGAGGAAGGCTAACTGTATAATTGCTGCCTTTACAAACAAACAAACAAACAAATCCAAAGAGGAATCACTTTAGTCTTTAAAAGGCTCAGAACTGGTTACTTATATACTGAGTAAAGTGTCCAGTCGCTTATTTATATTTCTATCTTACATACAGTTGTCAAAAGAACAGAAGCTTAATTCCAGTCTTCATAGCATGTTAGGGAAGACATTTCCCTCACCCATTTCTAAGTATTCAGTTCTTGGCACGTAGACAGACATACAAATTGATCTGAAGTTTGTCTCTAGTTTGAAACAGAAGACAGGGACTGTGATCCTTTCCTAATTTTTCTACATTGCCGCCTCAGGATTGCTAAAATAAAAAATGGTGGAGAATTTTTTGAAACATCTTTATGAATCATTCGGTGTCTAGTATTTTGCATGTAATTATGGTCCTGATGGGAACATATTTTAGAAAAACAACTAGAGGAACAATATGAATCCTGCTCAGGTTACATAGCATATGCTAAACACTGAGAAAACATACACAGTGCTTTAGTGAACAAGGTAGGAAAATGCTCTAGGGAGCCAATTTAGAATGTGACTTAAGGCGAGCATTGCTTTTTTGTGTCTGTTTCTTTTGGCAAACTAATAAAATTGCAGCAGTGCTGGGCTTTCCCATGTAAGAGCCAGAGGTGGCTTGTTCAGAGGTGGCCTTTGCATAGGATTGACATGGATGTGGTGGAAATTGTATGGACTCCCCTTTATTTTTTTGGAAAGAGTTATGTTGGAATTGCCCAATCAGTCTAAGAAATATAATGTATTCATTATTGTACAACACATACATACATACAGCATATATAAATCACTTATTCCAGGGTATCTTGGCTGGCATCAGAAGAACTTTGAGGATTGTGGCTTGTGGCTCAATCACATAATCCACAGTCAGGGTGTAGCAGATTGTAAAATGGAGTGGTAAGGTCTCAGCTGAAGCTCGGAGTCATCACCCGTGTCCTCAAACTACTGCTGGAACACCAGCTACGTGCCAAAGACATAAACATCTATTGACACTGCTGAACAGGAGCCCGCCCGCCCCCCCGCTCCATCTTTGCTTCAGCAAAGCAAAAGAGGTGGACGACAGTAGAACCACAGACACTGGGCATATCTTCCAATAGTGGTGAATTGGGGGGATGTTCATTAAGGAAGGCAGTGGTTATCAGTTCTGCTCCACTTGCAATTTCAATGGTTCTTGCTAAAGCTGACTTTCCGGATTGGAATGTGATTGTTTTTCAAAAAGTATGGCCTAGGATGTGGGTGAGAGCCTTCTGCTAAACTAAAGATAACCTGTAAGCATCACATGCCACAATATATTTCACAATTTAAACAATATTTCAAGAAATCATTGATGTTTCCCAGGCTAAGCAAGAAACTAGGATATAAATGACTAGCTACCAAAATGACCTTTGGCTCCTCCTTTCCTTGAAATATTCACATTCCAGTTGGTCATTACAAGAACTCCTCCTCCCTTCCAATCCCTTTTCCTTTCATGTGATGTCTTTTTAAGTTGTGAATCTAATGGTGAGGACTGTTTTATCACTGTCAGTTGTAAGCAATGCTGAGAGCCTTATTTCCTTTTTGGCTCAAGAGGGAGATAGAAATGCTTTAAATAAGTAAATAATAAATTTCACCAGAGTGCGGAATGTGATGAACTGCTGTCATGTGACGAGAACACTGTCAGTCATGTCGCAAACTATTGGTTATTTAAAAGACCTTATTCTAAAGACTGACTGTACAAAATGTTTCACTGATATAAAGAAGGCAACTGTTTTCAGCCTAATATGTGTTTTCTATTTCTCTTGACATGAACATTGAAGGAGGAGATGAGTCTCCTTCATGCATTACTTGCCAGTTTTCCAGTCACATGGAAGTCTCTGTATGAACACCTGCTCATATTTAGGATTCACTGCAGATGACCATACGTAATGCATGGATGCCCAGCTGTGGATCTACCAGCATGCCTCATGCCAGGGATGGCATTCATTAGTAATCATATCACACGAGTAACACATGAAGAAGACTTAATGTTTTACAGATCCAAAGTCACTTACTGTGTATATTGGCTGTAAAGTAATTTGAACATGGGTCTCCCTGAAAAACACTATGCCACACTGGCTATGTGGCTGTAAGAAAACTCAAGATTTTTATTTTTTTTATTTTTTGTAGCAGGGCTACCATAATGCTGGAACAGATTTGGCAAAGCATCACTTATGGACAAGACATTAAATTACTGAATGGATATAAATAGGTACGAGGGGAGTACAGATTCTCTTTAAATTTGTATTAAAACCTCACTAGATCTGATGGGAAATTAGATATTCATCCTGGAGTTGTTGAAATGTGTTCAGACACACAACTGAGCTTTATTGCTACCATTATGTTCATATTAACACATGTAATAGAAATTAGGGAACTAGGAGAGATTTCAAAGGCATCCGACTTCCAACTTGTGTCTTTGAAAAATCTCCCCTGTTGCTATCAATAAAACTACTTCTGTGAAGCTGCTAAAACTAGACGTTGATCCCATTATTGTTCCGATTATGATTATGGAATGTTAGCTTTTTTTAGCCATTGTAAGTTACGCCACTCATCAATTTGTGTAGTTGTATACTGAAAACAGAGCAAATTTCACAGCAGGTCCAGTCTTTCTACTTCATTAATGAATCTAGTTATAAGCATTTTTCCCCTGGATTGGGCCTTTAATTTTGAACAGGCCTTAGAGGTAATAGGCAGGTGTAGAAGATACTGACAAGCTATGTTTAAAATGACCACATATGACCAGCGCATTTCTACCTGCTCGTTGTGTTTTATATGTGAGACTTAAAACATTAATGGATAATTTGCTTCTGTTAATTCACAATTAAACTGTGAACTTAAATAAAATTTGAATTAGAGCCATCCTTTAGAACGGTGTTCCATTCTGTTGGCATGTTGCAAATCACTAATGAGGTTTTTCAGACCAGGGACTGGGCATGTATATGGGGTTCCAATGTGTGCATATATTTATATGTAAACACAGACTACCCTGTTCTCTTAAGTGTTGGAGGCAGCTCACTTTCACTTTCCCCCTGCACTGACGTTGCGCTGCGTCTGCGTTGATTTCGGGATTCAGCTAAACTCCGTTTACTCCTTTTATTCCTCCGAGACTTCCTTGTTAGTATTTGGGCTCTTGGCCACCAAATTCAAGTATTTTCCTTTTTTTTTTTTGTGTCGGAGTTCTTGGTTTTGAGAGCGGACCGCTGTTCTCTGCAAGCTCAGGGCTTCGCTAATTGGAGGTGGATAATGGCGTCCCTCGACCTGCAAGATCTCTCCGCCACTCTCTTCACCTCTCTCGAGGCTACCTGGCAGCCGGGTTGATCTTTTTCTGGTCACGCTGGGAACCGGACCTTCTGAACACCCTCCAGAAGTATTTTTGGGGGGTCTCCGCGCCCTGGAGTTGCCCCCTCCCTCCAAAATAGCTCAGGCTCTCACTCCCGGTAAGAACCTTGCTTGCGTCGAGCTCGCGGCACACCGGAAGTCCCGGTAGCATTTCTATTATCAGTGTTACTACTGTACTGTTAAATGGCTCCGTCTCTTACCAGAAACTGTAAAATTTCAAAAAGGCCTGTCATCCTTCTGTTACTTCAGGTAAATAACTGATTGACCTTTGTGGCATACTGATACTTCACTAATCAGAACCTGAAATCTGTATAACAACACTTCATTTGCTTGATAGACAAAAGAACAATTGCTCTTGAAGTAATGTGATTTCTAAATAGACGCTGCCTGTCAAAAATAAATGCATTAGAAGTAAAATGTAGCTCAAGGAGACAATTAGCAAACAGAGGTGACACTGTAAACAGGTGCACCCATTATTCCCAAAGCTTGTGGCAATATATTCACATCTTTTAGACTGATGGAAGATCATGTGACAGTATGGTGAATTATCTATCTGTATCATCTGACTGATGGATCTTTCTACAGTTGCAAAGCATTTAAAAATGCATCTTGCAAATTACATGGTAGCTGGAAAAATACAGGTTCTTCTCTTTTTCTTTTTGTTTGTTTAATGAACATCATTTTTGGTAAAGGCTTTTGCTGCAGTATTCATTGTTTACTTTGTAAGGAAGTGTACCATCTCATTAGTGTGTGTGTGTGTCCCTCCCCCTCACTATACACACCACACACACACACTTTTACATACTACATACATGCAAATACACACATTATGCAGCCTTTTTTGAGGTATCCTAAACTGATTGCACTGCAAAATTAGAGATTATCCGAAAGAGAATATTAGGAGGAAATCTTAAAGAAGCATTTATGCTGCTACAAAGTCTGCTTAGAAAAGTCAGAAAAGCTCATTCTACTCAATATTGAAAGATAGGATTGTCCCGACTTAAGACCTAACATGTCCTTTAAGTGCAGATGTTTTATCATCTCAGTTGTGATCTGCATTGAAGTAGAAATTGCATTTTTATATCTTTTTACTGTTATTTGCTTTGGGATGTTTCATGGGAAGTAATTAATAATCAAAATAAAATAAATAAATTAATAAGTATTAATTATTGCTTTATCTAAAACATCTCAGACCCCCCATCCTCCTTGTTTGTAAAATTGTCATGTGACACAGCTATGTTCATAGAGAGGACTAGATCATATATTTTTTTAAAAGACACTGTAGTATGTGTGTGAGCTGTCTCTTATGCCTAGCCCGTAAAGGTAAATCCCCTCCCCTGTCTGGGTGTGGTTCCCACCATAGCTGAGTGGGATCTTAGTCTTGCCAGGGTGGCAAGTTGAGCTACTATGTTGAGTTGCTGTGCTGTTGTTCCTAAATAAATACAACCACTGAAGTTTTCCTGACACCTGCTTCATCTTCCTGGGATTAGGGCAGACCTGTTGCAAGCTTTCTTCACACAGTGAGGGCCTTTCCCAAGCCCATGGGATCCTGCACTGGCAAGGTAAAATGTTAGCACTAAATGAGGAAACACTTGACAGCATCTCTAAGTCTTTCTGCCCTGTAGCTGCCTTACAGTAAATATGGTTAAATGCGCTAGCAATGCATTGATACCTGTATTAATGTGGGATCATAGAATTGGAGAGTTTGAAGGGTCATCTAGTTCAGCCCCCTGCACTTCAGGAATATGTAGGTGGCCCCTATGGGGATCGAACCCATGACTTTGGTGTTATCAGCACCACAACAGGCAGTCTTGTGAAGGCTCTAACCATGCATTTATGTCTTGTATTACCAGCAACACTGCAGAACATAAAAACTTCAGTCAGCTGAGTCCACACCCACACAACACATTTAAAGCCCAATGATAACAGTCTAAACAGCCATGGCTCCCCCCAGAGAATTTTGGGAGCTATAGTTTGATAAGCATGCTGAGAATTGTTAGGAGACCCTTATTCTCCTCCTGGAGTTGCAGTTGTCAGAGTGATTTAGCAACCAATCCCTCTTTCCAAGGAACTTTGGGATATCCAAACAACTCCTGTACAAACAACACCTCCCTGGATCCTTTGGGGGAAGCCACAGCAAGTGGTATGATACTGCTTTCAATGTATGATGTGAATGTAGCCTGGATCCACTCATAAGTAACCCTTGTGTCCCACCACCTCTTCATTTATCTTTCTAGATCTTGGTTGGAATACCGGTAACTTTCCTGGTATGCTTTTTCTCTCCAAAGGAGCTTATATTTTGAAATTACAGATTAGTATCCAGGTATATTGATCCATGAATAACATATGCATTGCAATTTCCTTGTCAGATTATAAAACTTCATCCACATTTTTTAAACCATTTTGTTCCTGTTAATTTAAAATATATAAACACACCTCTAATAGTTCTGTTAATGCTGCAATCCAAAGCACACATTCTTAGGATTGCACTGCAAAAAGAATTGCTCTACACTTTAAAGGTTTGTCCTCTGGATCATTAAACCAGATTAGTTAGCCCTTTAACCATGCTTAGGTCTTCCTTTTTTCACACCAATCAGACAAGTTACAAAATAGTGGGAAAGGAATATTTTCCACACTTCCAATGAGCTTTTAAAAGCTAGTCAGTGCCAATGATTTGTAAAAACTCCATTAACATGAAATAAAAGACATGGAGTAATATAGTTTCCGATAAACCTGCATTGGGTAGTGAAAAGGGTCATTTTCATTCTTTAACTGTCTGGAGTGTGCAACTGAAATGTTGGTGGTGCAAACGCACGAACTCTTACAGAACTGGAAAATGTATCATAAAGTATGATTCTAATGTATGTCAGTCATTGCACAAACCAAATCAGAAAGGGGAAAGGGAGTAAATTACATAATGTACTGTACATATACCACTACTAGAACGAGGAGTTAAATGTGACTGATTTTAACAGTTTTGTGGTCAACAGGCATGTAGTGTGGCACCTAAATATTGGTGCCCTGTGGGCCATTTTGCAACAGCAGTTTTCCTTTGATAAATATGGGCCAACTGATCATTTGGACATGGGCAATTGCTTTGGAGAAATCTTCAATGATCACACACTCATAGTTGAGCTCTTTCTCTCTCTTTCATAGGAGTTATGTACTTGCTTTTATAGACAAGGTAATCAATCCCTCTTCCCGGGGAACTCTGGGAACTGTAGCCCTATGAGGGGAAAAGAGGTATCTTAATACCCTTAGCGTCATAGATTTGTATAATGGCATTATGATACTGTCAATGTTTTTTTCACTCCCTTTCCTAATGATATCTAACCTGGAATTCATCATTTTCACAGCTGCCACATCCTGGGTTGACACCTTCATTGAGCAAACCACTATGACCCCAAGGTCTCATTCCTGGTCAGTCACTGCCAGTTCAGACTCCGTTAACAGATATGAGAAAATGAGGCGGGGGGTGGATTTGCCCCAGTGTGAATCACTTTACGCTTGTTTACATTGAACTGCATTTGCCAATTTATGTCTGTTCACCCACTTTAGTGAGATCCTTTTGGAGATCCTTGAGATCCATTCTGTTTCAACTATCCTGAATAATTTGGTATCATCAGTAAACTTTACTAATTCCCTGCTCACCACATCAATACAAATTCGACTGTTTATATTCCTGCTTTGGGAAAACAATCTCCAGGATTCCTTTGAGAGAGGGAATTGTTGTTAAATAAGTTCAAGTATTTATGTATGTGTATTTAAAGAAAAAGGTAAGATTAACTGTAGTTTACTTGCGCGCCTACAGACATTGTATACTGCATGTGACTGCCACTCTGAATCAGAGCACCAAGCACTCTGGATTGATCAGTGTCTGGCACGATGAATTCAGTACAATCAAGCACAAATACTATTGCAACAAAATAGTAAATATAAATAGCAACAGGAAATTGTAATTTGCACAATTTCCTGTTGTGCTGCTGTTTCATACTCGACCCGCACCTGTAGTATACATTTAAAGCAGTATCATATCACTTTGAACAGGCATGGCCTCCTGCAAAGAATTCTGGAAACTGTAGTTTGTTAATGGTGCTGAGAGTTGTTAGGAGACTCCTGTTTCCCTACATTTCCTGTAGTTCCTTGGGAAGAGGGAGCAACTGTTAAACAATTCTGAGCAGTGGCGTAGCATGGGTTGTCAGCACCCGGGGCAAGGCAAGTAATTTGCGCCCCCTAACCCGTGGATTTGCGCCCCCTAACCCTAACCCCCAGATGTTGTGCCCGGTGCGGCCGGCCCCCCTGCACCCCCCACGCTACGCCACTGATTCTGAGGTCCTATGGTTGCTGCTCAGAATGATATCCTAAAGTTAATCTTCTATAGATGCTGTTTGTATAGAGACTAGTAGCAATTCTTGTAATGAGACAGTTGAGAGCTATGATGAATGAGAAGCAAGTGATGTTAAGTAGTCATTTGTAGTCCATCTGGAAATGAAACTTTTTCTCTTTTATGGTTCAAAACGCAATACTAATCAATTGCATGAATTTTTGAATATCTTGCTTGGAAAACTATTCTAGACTTTATGCTGGTGGCTAATTTCAGTTCTGCTCTACTACAGGGATCAGTGAAACAAGTTCTGCTTTCCTTTTCGACCCATACTTGATTAGTAACTTTGCTACCAATTTTTCTAAAACACACACAACTACACATTTCTTTTGTGTCCATGTTTGAGTTTCATGAGAGAAACCCCCTAAATAATGCTTTATTTCATATTACAGCTGACAGTAACATGACAGGAAGATAGCCTGGCTATAAGACATTATGATAAAAGCACATACCTATTAAATAATTTTCATCTATACATTTATTTTATTGAATACATTATTCAGGAACACAGACCCCTTGACAAGGGCATAGTGGAAGTTTCTTGATATTTGGATATATTCTGGACTTGCGTCCCTAGAGTATCTCTTCAATAATTTTGGGAAATTATTTGTCCTGCAGCCATCCCTAAAGTCCCATGGGAACTTTTTGAGTAGGCTTCAGATCTTTGGTTGGCTATGGATGCTTGAGGGTCATGTGCAAGCCATGGTCAGCCTCAGTTTCAAATCTGTAACATGGGATTCATAGCGACTGATCTTGTGAAGTGGTTGTTGCGAGGATAAATGAGATGAGGGCTATAAAAGACCTTGAACATTAGACGTGCTGCAGAAATGATTAATAAATAAAAAAACGCACTGAAACTGACAGCGATTATGTTTTGTGGGGCTGTGAAGAATGAGGAGCAACCCTTTAAATGGACCCTGGAGCCATTTACTAAACTTGATCACAGGAGGCTGCAGATTTGAATCATAACTCCCTCCTGAGCTCTTGTTCTCTTATTTGTGAAACTGCCTGCCTCCAGTTATAAACAAGCACATGTACAGAGCCCGGGGAATCGTTTCCCCCCTCTTTCCTGGTGATTAGAGCAAAGAGTTAGCTATCTGATTGCTCTGCTAGATGTGCTGCACCTCCCCAAAGGGATGTTTTAAGTTATGGGAAAACGGGGGTCTCCTGCAGAAGCTTAGGGACAAATTTATAAACACCCTTTTAAAGCAATTCAGGTCCAACACCCATCCACCTTGCCTCACTTTTCTGGTTTGTATTACACAGATGGGTGATCAGAAGGTTGCAGGATGGCACAGAACCTGCACTTTGCATGAGAGAATGAGGTTATGCACCAGAGAATCACCCACAACCTACACTCTTTAAAGAAAGGTAACCAGGTGCAATAGAGTAGAGGATCCACGTGCTTTTACCACTTGCATGGTAGAAGGAATTCTGGCAAGTTGAGTCTCTCCCCACCCCCACCTTCCCTGCAGACCATATTGCTCTTGCCAAAATCCTGTCTTCTACAGAACTGTTATAGGTACTGGAGTCTAGGCCTCCTCTTACATTTGATCCCCCTAATTAGTTAGAGATTAATAAGGCCGTCTTCCGGCTTAGCACTGAAGTGCCAGATTGAAAGTGCACAACATTCCAAGGCAGATGTGTGTCCTTGATGGACTATGGAAAACAATTTCTCCTATGGAGGCATTGGAGCAGTACAGGGGCATGAATGGCTTAAGAGTCAATCTTAACCTGTGCACCTTCTGTTCCTGTATTTGTTCAGCAAGGCAAGAAAAAGGCCATAGGATTGCACTGAGGAGTTTGGCCAGTTACTTACTGGCATCAACACTGAGTTCTTTATTTACCCTACAACTATGTTTTAAATACCTTTGCTGTAACATTAGCCTACACAATGCAGTGTTGAATTTTGAGCTTTCTTGGCAAGGGTTAATAATCAATGTAGCGGCCTTAACAAAGGAGATGGTTCCTTATTATACTGGGAAACTTTTTTTTTCTTAACTGTCAGCGAAGCAGTACTAATTATTACTCCAGTGTAAATGAGGTCATTTCCTATTAAGAGAACAAAATGCTTAGCCGTGCCTTGCCAATTCATACCATCTATTTGTCACACATATCCTCGCTTAGATTTTTTTTTTTTGTAAAATTTTGATAAAAAATCTATTCATTTGTATTAGAAAAGTGTAAGCTATTTGCAATAATAGTGGCCCATTATTACCCAGATGAGCTTTTGTAATGTGTGGGTTGTCTGAATACCATGTGTTAGCTATGGAACAATTAGCCAGCTGAATAGTTCTTTAAAACAATCAGATACTTTTATCTCACAGGGGGGAAAAAATACATTCCTTGGAAGTGTACTGTTCGACTGTAAATTTAGAGAAACCATGTTACTCCTAGTGCAAGTTCCTCTTTAGGATATATGTTGATCAAGGACAAAAATGCTTCAAAATATCTTGTCATTTTTTTAAAGCGCAGGGGAAAAAAAGATTTAAGGAATATTGTAGCAA
>NC_139611.1:30757157-30822157 GCF_964270895.1 Podarcis filfolensis | reverse complement strand
TTGTGAAAGGCTGGCCTACATGTTAAAGTTCATAGCCACACTGTTAATAACTACTAATACGTTTATGCTTAAAATAGTGAGTTAGGTGATTTCTTCTACTTATGTATTTAGAACTCTTGTCATGGGTTTAAACAGTTTATTTTCCTTTCCCTATAGCTTTTTCACATGTCCTTGTAGTATGTGAGTTGGCTTTCTTTTTCAAGTTCTGTGCAACTCTTTGCCATATATATGCAGTATATATGAGAACTGCTGCAGCAAGCCACAATAATTTAATTCTCTGATGAGCATATCAACATGATACATTTGCAACTCCATATATGTTGCATTCCTGCTTTACTAAAACTTAATGGTGGTATACAATTAAAAAAACAAAATTCAAGAAGGGCACTAAATTAGCACTTTGCGATCCCTCTGATATCAACCTCTTGCATCCATTGCGTGGAATTCAACATAGCGTTGAGGAGTTCATTTTGTCAGCACAGTAAATTCTGCTTATCTGATGGAACATTCTCTCCTATTCTCCCCCCTGGGGTCTTCCCAACTCTCCAGGGAAGATTTTTGTGCACAAGGGGAAGAAAACCCTGTTGTACTAATGAGAGTTCTTGTGCTGGCCTCCACTAGTGGACAGGTGAGTTGAGTCTGGTACATAGTCTTTTTTTCCAGTGGCTGTCACCTTCCCAGTCTTGGCTGCCATCCTGTTTTATGACACTGCATTGAGGGGCCCCCACGTCATTACTAAAAATAACAACTTCATGTAAACCAATCTGACGGCACCCATAAATTGCTTATGCATGCATGATGTGTGTTTGCATGTGACACTCAATCTAAAGACTTTATTTGTGGCAATTATTTATGCCCCACATTTCAGGATATAAATCTTTTCCAAGGTGGCTTACAATTAAATTATATATTGTAAGAACACTACCATCAATATTAACATATTAAAAAGTCATCATATGTAACAGTTGCAAGTACCACCTGGCTTGGGTGGTGGCAGCAGCTACTGAGAAGCTGTGTAAGGTGCAGGGGCAGTAGTAGGAGATGAGCAAGAGGTTTGATAGGCAAATCCATTGGAAACTGCTGAAAGTCCTGAGCTGGTCTTTGTTCATCCTTCTTTAGTTTTCATTCAAGTTCAGATGGTATACATAATGAGCAGATCTGACTTAACACACTAGTACACAGTGTGTTCAAGGTGTTGCAATCGGTATATAGGGCCTTATAACATCTTGGGACCAGTTTACATGCCGAATTGCCTTATCTACCCACTCAGCAGCTTCAATCAGAACTGACACTGTTGCAGGTGCCACATAATAAGTAATTCCACAGTTGTTAGAAATGGATATTTTAGTGTGGCAGCACCTGTACTTTGGAACTCCCTGCCTATTGACACCAGGCAGGCATTTTCACTGTAGTCTTTTTAGTGCCTCCTTAAAATATCTTTGTTTAGGCAAGACTATCCAGAAATGTAGACATTCACATATGTTTCAATCTCTTTTTAGCTTACCATTTATTTTAATTATATTTTAAACTGCATTTTATTTACAATTTTAATTGTTTGTATTTTGTAAATCACTTAGAGGTCTTATGACAAGCAAGCGGTATATATAAATTTTGTTAAATAAAAAAAAGTACTGTAATAAATTGATGTTCTATGGTTCACGGTGCTCTTTATTGGTTTTTAAGCAATCACTAGACACTCTCCTCTCCCTCCTACAATGTGGCTAGGATTGCCACATCCATAACTTTATATATAGCTTGAGGTATTAACCCACATTAAATATATATTTATTTTACACTATTCATGTTTAAAACTTTAGAATGACGTTAGTGCAAGTAAGTTATCATGGCAACAAAATAATAAATAATTCTGTTCAGTGGTTACTAAGGACCTGTTTGGGACAATAACATCTCCTGCAAAGAAGCAGCTTATTACTCTGTTTTTCTTTTTCACAATATAGATTGTATTTATCTTCAAATAAATACTTAAGAGGTATTTCTGTTTAAGTTATGGATTCTGTGAATACCTGTGATCTCAGATTCTGAATTGAAGACCATTTATTCAGTCTTGAGGATAATACCCCAAAGATACAGCAAGTTTGTGAACATTGGGTTTTCTGAAATGCTAGTCCTATTCAGAGCAGACCATTTTAAGGTAATGGACATGTAGGTTCATTGATTTGAGTTAACACTTTGTTGGATACAATCCATTATCACCAAATCTACATGTAAAAGTTGTGATGTACGCTTCAATCACAAATACATTCTTATTGGAAGTAGGTGGGACCACTTCTGAATATACATGCAGAGAATTTTGATGTTAATTTGCATCATTAAGTTACTTCCATATGTGAACTGCAACATGAATAAAATGTGCATTCATTTATACTGCTGTCTCTCTGTTTGTGAATGAGAATATTTTTCAGAATTAAGCCAATTTCACATGCAGATGGCACCTGTGCATTTTAATGGAAAACATGATTCACGATAGCAGATCATACAAATTCAGGGTGCAACAGTGAATTTAACTGAAAATCCTTCTGAGGATAAGTGTTTTGAATGAACACGTAATTCCATTATCCTGCATCCAAGATTCTCTTTCCAGAAGTGCAAGGGCTTTTGTGCTAGGATGAGTTTTAACATTGTACCACAGAGGAATCCAATGCAACAGTTGTGCTGGTGGGAATTCATTGTGCAACAAATTGGGCAAACTCTCTGCTGGAGTGACTTTGACTTAGTGCTGTGTTGGATACAACCTGGTGTGTGGGAAAGTGGAAATATCTGTGCAAGTAAAGAAGAGGTTTTACATAGCCTTAGTTCAGTTAAATGAAATAGAAGGCACAGCATCATTTATTCTGTAGAAGTCTGGTTCTCAGCCTTCATTATTCAAAGGGAAACATGGCTTCACGGAAGCATAATACAGAGACACACTTGCCACATGGATCCTTCAAGTTGCAATAATTCTTGCCTGCTTTTGGAGAACCTTCATGCCAGGAGATCAGAAATGGAAAACCTTTAAACCAAACATGTAGGTTCAAATGGAGAGACAAAAGGAGAGAAAAAGAAACTAAAAGTGTAGATTTAACCAGGCTTAAACTGAATTAGACTTCTGTGCTCCCAAAGAAAGCTACATAGCACTTAATCCCTTTAATCACTTCTAATTGGAATCTACTTAGAATCTAGTTCACACTTGCTGATGTTTGCATTCTGTCATGAGCTGAGTTATTTGGGAGTGCAAGCTGGACAGATATATCCCTCTTGAAATTGGACTCTCTTACTAGAATTGAGAGAAGCTAGAGTGACAGGGCATTTCAGCCTTAAGAACAAAGCATTGAGGGGGGAATGTAGGGAACTACATGTGAGTTCAGGAACCAACAGGGTAAGGGGGCCAAATAAAAAAGACCCCTCCTCCTCCTACAGTAATCTTAAAAGCAAACACCACAACAGGTTAGCTTTTAAAAGAAAAGAAAAAAACCCTTCCTGTTGTTATATAACAATGTTATAGGGTAGTTCTACGCTGACCAATGTAACATTTGTAAACTTCTTTACATAATATTTTGTGTTTCAGTTAAAATCATTTAGCTTCAGTTAACATATACCGGTAACGCAGAAGTATGCCGTAGGAAGTTTAGACGCTTCATTCTTAATTGCATTTTAAAAGATGTGACTAATGTAACAGTTTTACACCATCAAGAATTTATCTGTAACTTGGATATTTGTTTTCTATAAAAGTATGAATCAATTTTTCTCCATCTGCAGTTGGCATTCAGACCTAACGTTTCATGGGCAAGTGTCAAATGTATCGTAATGGTTATTGGAAACTGTGTTGAAAAGCCTTTCTGGCAAATTATGTGTGGACAATATAATGTGACCAATGTAACATGCGGAAAAAAACACCCAGAAATAAATGCCCCCAATGCAAGACCCTGTGCATGCATTCACAAGTTGCTGATCAGTATCAAGGCCATGTGGGAAGTTGCAGTGTTCATTACAATAATCTAATGCTTCTTCTTTTTTCATCCCAACATTGATCAATTGCAGGAAAGACAAATGTCACAGAAGCCCCCACTTAAAAAAAAGGTGATTTCATGCCAATGAATATCACTTTTTCTTTTCATTTTCCCAGTCTCAAACTCAACAATAACAAAGTTGCCAACTAACACCAGCACTTCGGTGTGGCTGCTTCTCCTTCTGCACTTTAATTCAGCCTTACCATGTTTCTCATTATTCCATGTATTTCTGGTGTTTATTTTACAGTACGTTAACATTCATTTACATTTTGTGTTCAGGACTGCCTTCAGCTTTTTACAGGGTTGCACTGTTACCTGAGGCAAGGCAATAGAACTTCAGCTCCTGAGATTAATTTTTGTATCTCTAGATTAGGAGTGGGGAACCTCCAGCCCATGGGCCAATCCTGATGTCATACATGTAAAGGTGGGGCTTGACCAAAAGGGCAGGGCTTGCCCAGCCAGCTGGTTGGTAAGAGTGCTGCACAAAGCAGGTGTTTAGCACCAAACAGGATTATATTACTATTGTTGTTGTGATTACAAAGGGAGAATTATCCTGTTGAGTTCAGGAGCATCAGAGAACCTTTTACAGGTTGTGTTCAAACTGCCTAGTTGAAGTGTCCAGTGCCCTCAGTTCTCTGCTATATAAATAAAATGACTAGTATCCTAATAACTTTATTTTAATCTTGGACTATCTCATCATTCTTTCATGAATGCTATTTTATTGATTGCTATTAGCCATGCTAACTAAATGAAAAGCCCAGCTCTAGAGGTAGTATGCCTTTGAATATGCATCGTGAGGAGAAAAACAATGGGGACAGCAATAATTATGAATTATAATTGTATTTCACCTTTTCTACAATGAGCTGAGGGTGGTAATTATGGATTTGGGGTGGGGTTATTCCTCTTTATCCTCTCACAATCCTTTTGCTTCAACACTCTGCATCTCATTGTTGGAAGCAGGATGGGAGACCAGATGGGTCTTTGGTCTGATCCATCAGGGCTGCTGTTAATTTTTCATGACGAAGAGAAACTAACACCAGCAGGTAAAAACATGGATTTTGGGTAAATCACACTGTTGTCATTAAAAATGAGCAAGTCAAAACCCTGCCCATCAAACCAAGACCGACTTCATAATTGGGTATCCTCAGCATCATCAGAAATAAAAAGTGCTTTGGGAATAGGATGTAATTCAAAGTGAAGCCTTTGCAAGACATGACCTGGCATCTTGCCTTTTGAAAAGCTTTTGCAGGAATATGAGGTAGCATCTCTTCCAGAAAACCAGATTTTATGTCACTTTTCATACTGGAAATAACTATGAGTTGGGATCAAATATATACAGTTTTGGATTCAGTTGCTGCTTCTTCTTTGGTGATCACTTGTAGCAGAGTAAGATTGTTTTCCATGAACACGGTTTTAACAATGAGTCCGTAAGTGACTGTGGAGGCCAATTCTGGACCCACATGTCCTTCCACAGTGGGGACATTGGTTTCCGCACGGGAGTTGATCATGGTGTGGATTTGCCTCTTAGCATGTTTCTCCCTTGCGTCCTGAGTTCGAGTGTCTTCAAAGCCCATGACACCTTTGGTAGAGGCTGTTCTCCAACTGGAGCGCTCACAGGCCTGTGTTTCCCAGTTGTCAGTGTTTATACTACATTTTTAAAGATTTGCCTAGAGACAGTCTTTAAAGCTCTTTTGTTGACCACCAGCATTATGCTTTCCATTTTTAAGTTCAGAATAGAGTAGTTGCTTTGGAAGACGATCATCAGGCATCCACACAACATGACCAGTCCAACGAAGCTGATGTTGAAGAATCATTGCTTCAACACTGGTGATCTTTGCTTCTTCCAGGACACTGATATTAGTTCGCCTGTCTTCCCAAGTGATGTGTAAATTTTTTTGGAGACACCGTTGATGGACTCTTTCGAGGAGTTGGAGATGGCATTTATAAGTGGTCCATGTTTCACAAGCATACAGTAAGGTTGGTAGTACAATAGCTTTGTAAACAAGCATTTTGGTTTCCCTGTGAATGTCCCGGTCCTCAAACACTCTGCACTTCAATCGGGAGAAAGCCGTACTCACAGAGCTCAGGTGATGCTGAATTTCGGCATCAATGTTAGCCCTTGTGGAAAGATAACTGCCTAGGTAGGAGAAGTGATTGACGTTTTCCAACGTTACACCACTGATTTGGATCTGTGGCGCTACAGAGGGGTTATTTTGTACTTGTTGGTGCAGCACTTTGGTTTTTTGGATGCTGAGTGATAGGCCAAGCTTTTCGTAAGCTTTTGCAAAGATATTTAGGATGGTTTGGAGGTCATCCTCTGAGTGTGCGCACACTACGTTGTCATCAGCATACTGAAGCTCTATGATGGAACCTTACTCTTTGCTTTCAGCCTGCTCAGATTGAAGAGCTTTCCATCTGTTCAATATATGATTTCTACTCCAATGGGGAGTTTCCCTTCGACAAAGTGTAGGATCATGGCAATGAAAATAATGAATAGATTTGGGGCAATAACACAACCCTGTTTAACACCAGATCCCACTGTGAATGGTTCACTTTGATAATGATTCAGTTGCACTTAGCAGTTGTCATGCCAAGTTGTATCTTGTATTTGGAGCAGAGTAAATAAGGTGACTCATTCAAAACAGTAATGCTTTGTTTTGTTTTTACACCCCAAACACTTTTTATATTGGGAAAAAATATATATATTCATGGTAGTGAAAAGTAACAGATAACTTGTGGGTTTTCTTGCCTCTTTTATCTTTGAAAATCTAAAATGTACAAAGCAGCTAATTGATTAAATGTATTTATTTGGAAAAGCACATACAGTGGTGAAAGCCTTCAGACATCCATGGCATTTCTAATCAGAGATGGTACATCACCCTCTGTTTCTCTCCACCAGCCTGGTCACTCACCTGCAAGCAGTTCCCTCTTGCCTCTGGTTTGCCAGACTGGTGCTTACACATGAAGCTGTGTTCGGGTTCCAGACAGATAATTGTTTTGCAATGTGCTCAGCTTCCTATGTGTGTGAAGAGCACAAGCTGTTTTGTGCCCTGCCATCTGAATTATGGTCTCCTAAGATTTTGTGTTTATATCAGTGGTGGTATGCTGTGGTTGGGTGCCAAACTATGCCATAGCTTGTGCTTTGTTGTGGTGATGTGGGCAGGAGCAATGCTGCAAAAGAAGCTATTCACCTGTCTGGCTGAAGTCAATAGAAATTCTTTGCAATCTGGGGGCTGGTGTTGGACCACTGGTGAATACAACTGGTCTTACATTGTGCTACAAAGGTTGCACTCTTTCCCCCAATCCAAGTACTAACTGAACCCAATCTTGCCTGGTGCCCAAAATTGGGTGTGTTGTAAAGCTTGTATTCTTTTTCATTACTAGATGACTGGCTGGCTCTTGCAACTTAAACTTATGTTAAATTTTAGGCTATTCATCTGTTAAGCTGCTAGCAAGAAATACTACATGCTCCTGGCTGCTCTTGACTTTTTTGGGAGGAAGGATGGGATAGCAATTTTTTAAATTAATAGTAATATTTGGAGTTTAACGATCCTATGGTTTGCACTCACTTTGTATGGCTGTGCTTTCCTTCAATGTAATAACTGTTGATTTTCCAGTTTACAACTTCCTGTAACTTAGTTCTTCAGGCTTTCTGGAGTTGAGTAAGGATTGAATACTCTGCTTCAGATCTTTTCTTAGAACATTTGAATATGTATTGGACATAAAGTCATTGGGATTACTAAGTGATGTAAGCAGCCTTCTCGGTAATGAATTGTTTGCAAGCTTTTGTGAGTTGACGTCCCGAGGTTACAGCGACCCTACAGACAGCTGGTAGCTTAACAAATCAGCTACTTTAGTTGATGTTGATCACAACCTTTGATTTTGTAAACAGGGATCACTGAGGAATCTCTGGAGTAATATAATGAGGATCCTTGGCTTTAATGCCTGCAGACATCCTAAAATGAAATTATTATTAAAAAAAAATATTTGGGTCAATTCTTCTTGTTTTTTAAATGTAACAATCTTAAATTTGTTAGACTAAGTCAGGCAGTGTCTTAGTTATGATGTCTGATATTGCTCTCTCTTCATATGAAGTATATTAATTATAACCGTCCATGGCTGGACACTTACTTATATTCAACTTACAGAACTTTTTTAAAAAATGAGTTTCTCTGAGAGATTAGGATATCATTGTCAAATAATTGCATTTCTCTTACACTTGTCATTATTTTCTCCTAGTTTGGGGAAGTGGTCAGGAAAATTTATTCCAGTTCATTGGTGTAATATGAGAATATATTTTCCCTATACAATAGAAGGAATTCTGCCCCTAAGAACCAAACCATCATATCCTCAAAGTCTATGTTTTAGTTTGATTTGGTCTTTATTTTGCACTTCTAATACAGCTTCTGTTTTAGATAGAATTGATTTTGATTTAATACAATGGCTTTGCATTTTTAAATTTCTCACAGGTATTGTTTTTGCAATTCCTGACCTTCAGTACTTACCTCACATCTCTGAGAAGATCCCACAGCCAGGAGAAATATCTGTTGATGTTGGACTAACCTGGTAAGAAGTGCTTTAAAAGACTCTCTTATTTTATGAATGAATGTCCCCAAGTTAATGCCTAGAACCTTTGCATGGTGCGTGTATATTGAAAGAAAAACTGGTTTAATATTATATATTAACTGGTTTAGTATTATAAAATATTCTTGCATATTGTCAAATTTGAGCTTCAACTCAAAATCCATTTTGACTCTTCCACTTCCGAAGACAAACTAAGTGGTGGACCACAGGTTAGATGGAAGGCTCATTTTCTATGACTCTGAACTTCTTACCCATAGGGTGGAGCCTTGAAATGGCAGTGAGGCCAAAGAAGCATTAATGGGCTCAGGTGGCTGAAGGCCTGATGGAATTGTTTGTTTTGTGACTGGGTTCTCTCCATGGTCCTGAAATACCTGCCTCCACCTTCCCTTGTCTTCTGGAAACCCACTCCCACCAGTCAGTTTTTCTGCCTGTTTCCACCCCCCCCCCAACTGCTCAGCTGGTCAGCATCTCCTTGAGTTGCCCACAAGCTGTGCTTTCCCACTGGAATGGGTTGTTCTCCATGCTTCACACGTTAGTACTGTAATTCAAGTAGGGCCTCAGAGTAAACTTGGGCTATCATTGTCATAGCTGGGGATGCTACTGAAACTGTGATCTCTGGACACCATGCTTAGAGTATACAAGGGACAACAATGATCCAATGAAGGGCTTAGCCCACTTATGACTCTCCTAGGTCTGTGTATAGCTATCATGATGCTGTTGGTGTGTGCCAGCATCTGAAAACTTTGTCAGGTTCACACCTGGCTAGCAAGGGATCATTTCCTCTCTGCTTCCCCTTTGCTTACCCATATGGCTTTGAATGGCAACACACACAGTCATGTGGGCCAACAAGTATTGTTCAGACTAGGGTCCTCTTGGACATGCTAGTTTAGTTTCTTAGTCACATAGAAGCTGTAGCTTCAATATATAAGAAAGACACCCCGGACCTTCCATGAGGTTTTGCTTGGATCTGGGACCCACCACCAGTATTTTCCACAGAATCATCAGGGGGAGGGACAGCAGGAAGAGCCTAATCTATTCATACTGTGGCCTTCTCCAGGACCTGAGAAGGGAATCTGCTTTTATATGCAGAAGAACCTGGTTCAATTTCCAGCATCTCCAGGTAGGGCTAGGATAAATTCCAGCTTGAAACCCTGGAGAGCTCCTGCCAGTCTGGGTAAACTATACTGAGCAAGATGGATTGATGATCTGATCTGGTACAAGGCAGCTTGCTTTGTTCCTAAGACATTGCTGTGCATGCTTAGATATTTCCGCACCATAGGTCCTTATGGGCTGATAATTTTTTTCTCCCAATCCTAGTCAAGCCTTCTCCAAGGCTCAGGATAAGCCTCTCAGTTATATTCTCCACAATGCCAAGATGCCTAGGAATGCCTCAAGGCCTCTCTGACAGGGCACCCTAATGACACCCTCAGTTTGCCAGGGACCAATTCGTGTCTAATTCAGATTCTGCAATGGTGTCTGTAGTAATTATAAGGTGGAACTATAATTCATTTTAGAATCACCTATGTTAATTCAGAAAGAACCAGCAGGTTCTGCCCATATTAGTAAAGCTACTCAAGGTACATTTTGGTAGAAGAATAGGATGAAAATACATGCATTATCTTTTTTTATAGCTAATATCCATATTGGGGTTCTTGAAGGACCGGCTTAAGTTTTTAAACTTACTCTGGAATAATTACAGAATGTGGGCAAATCACATTCTAGCTGAGGTTTGTGACCCAGCAGGAACATGTTATAATCTGTAAACAAGGCTAATGTGGATTATATATATGTGGATTAGGCACATACCTCATAATATGTCCACTCTTAGTATTAATAATAATGATTTTTTTAAAAAAGAAATTTTACCTGGAAAAGGCCTCTGTTGCATACAGAATTAAGTACTTGGTGCTATTGTGTGGTTTTCATTTCTTGCATAAAGAAAATGGGACGATTGAGCCAGATCCCATAAAACAAGCATATAATGTTGGGGTTCCCGGCAGTCCATATTTGATCCTGCTGAGGTGCTGAAATGTATCTACATAAAATTATCTTTACTTGTAATTAGCAAAACCTACCTTTCGTTTTGACCATATTTCTTAGAGATCATCCCATAAACCATTTAAACTGATAGCGATATTAGATGCCAAGAAATTAATTTCACACAGTATACTTTTTTTTTTTAAAAAGTGACTTTATCTTGTTTCAAGAAGTGCTTACTTTTTGATTTTTGTGGATATTACCAAGAGAGGATTACTTTTATTTTGGTTTCCCCCTTTTTCTTTCTCCCCACAACAGTTATATTAGAAATTTGCTGTTTTATTCTTACCTTCTTAGTAAAAATCCTTTTATCACACAATGGGTAATTTATATCCATTACCAACCCTTTCAATCCTTTTCAGTGGGGCTGTCACTGCCTTTGGCATAGTAATGATTAATGTGATCTAATAATAGTGTGCCATTATATTACCTTAGTAAAACATGTACCAACAGCCTATTCAGATCTACCAAATTCATAGCTTCCTATAATATTTTTGTTGAAAGACAGGATTACTATTTTTCAAAGCTGAATTTTCCCCCCGTTAACATATTTAATGAAATTCACAATTCTTTGCCATAGCAATCTTTTTTTTTTTTTTGTATGCATTTTGCCTCAGTGGGGGAAGGTTGTACCTTTGTGGATTATGATTTGTTAGGTGAATCCTTTGACACACAGGGAAAAATACTGGAGGTAGTGTATCTTCTTCATTAAAGATTCCCCCCTCTTTTTTCTAAAAAAACAAACCAAAACACACACATTTGCTTAAGATAATTTAACTAGATTTTCAAAGGATAAATGTTAATAGTTGAAATGTTACCTTTATTTCTCTTTAGGTTTGAATGGGTAATTAAAAACAAGTTTCAAAATGTAAGGGATATTCTGGACTTTGGATGCCTGTCTGGGAAGTTCTTTTGACAGAGAAGTATTTTAAAGCTAAAAACAAACAAACAAACAAACAAACAAACAAACACAAACACATTTTAATATATATGTAACAAATGAAACCTTTATCATACACAGGTTCATGCTGTGATAGGCAAGCTGTTCTTAGGGATGTTGTGACTCACATGTATGTATTCAGATGAGCACTCATGTGCACACACCAAGAAACAATGAGCTGGTTCACACATAAGGGTAACCCATTGTCTGAAACAAGGAATAGTTTACTGCAAATGAGCAGCAGAGCAGGCACAATTGAGTGTGTGCATCAGACTGCTGCTCTTTTCTGGTAAGACAAGATTTCCCCACTCCCAGAATATGGCTTACTGTTATGTGCAAACAAAGCCACTGATTTTGAGAGTTTTCATTTATTGTATTTAGCAGTACAGTGGTACCTCAGGTTACATACGCTTCAGGTTACATACGCTTCAGGTTACAGACTCCGCTAACCCAGAAATAGTGCTTCAGGTTAAGAACTTTGCTTTAAGATGAGAACAGAAATTGTGCTTCGGTGGCGCAGCAGCAGCAGGAGGCCCCATTAGCTAAAGTGGTGTTTCAGGTTAAGAGCAGTTTCAGGTTAAGAACGGACCTCCGGAACGAATTAAGTACTTACCGTATTTTTTGCTCCATGAGACTCACTTTTTCCCTCCTAAAAAGTAAGGGGAAATGTGTGTGCGTCTTATGGAGCGAATGCAGGCTGCGCAGGTATCCCAAAAGCCAGAACAACAAGAGGGATTGCTGCTTTCACTGCGCAGCGGTCCCTCTTGCTGTTCTGGTTTCTGAGATTCAGAATATTTTTTTTTCTTGTTTTCCTCCTCCAAAAATTAGGTGCGTCTTGTGGTCTGGTGTGTCTTATAGAGCGAAAAATACGGTAACCCGAGGTACCACTGTATTTAGATACCGCTTGACTGCAGTAAAACCTTTAAGTGGTTTACAGAAAATAAAAACACAAATAAAATACAATTTAAAAACAGGTAGTTAGCTATGTTCAAATCTCTTCATAACCACATGTTTATCGGGTGAGCAAGAATGTTTCTCTCAGAGATTTCCATATACAATATAAGAGTGTTGGGACACAGCCTCCTCATCAACACAACCTTCCCTCTTCTGAATTCCTGTTTTGGATTCCGTACCTTCCAGACCCTCATCTACTTAAATGGCTTAGGCCCCCAGATATCTGAAAAGCTGCCTCCTTCCCTGCAGACCCTCTTGGGTGCTGAGATCAGCAGAGAGGGCCCTCTTGGTAGTTCCTCCACCCTCAGGGACTGGGCTGGCTGTGTGGTGGTCCAGGATACTACCTTCTCCGTGGTGGCCCCTAAGCTGTGGAACTGCCTCCCCACAGAGGTGCATCTGGCACCTTCATTATACAGCTTCTGGAGAATGCTGAAGATGCACCTCTTTGCCCTAGCTTTTAACGCTTGAGGTGTATATTTGTAGGCCCATTGTTATTTTGTGATTGTAGGCTGTTTTTAATATTGTATTTTGATGTTGTAATCTGCCCTGAGACCTCAGGGTGAAGGGCGGAGGAATGATGATAGCAATACTACTATTACAACTCCTCATCACTTCACTGTGCTTTGACAGAAGACGGAAGCAGCACGAACACTCTCCTTGGATTAGGGCGAGTCTTCCAAAGAGGTGCCTTGGGAACCACATTGACATTTGCATTTTTTGATTCTTCGATCCACTAGGCACTTTTTATTTACTGTAGGTGGTATTGCCTTTTTTACATTACTTCCTTAAGGCAACACATAGTTAGCTGATAAAATAATATGAAGAACCTCTTTGCTGCAAAATGATATATCAAACAAAAGGGAAATGTTGCACACCTACTTGTGTGCACTGTTGTGTAAGAATCATAGAGAGAAGCTTGAGCTAATCATTCCCAACATGACATGTAATGGAACAATTACTGTAATTGAGAGATTTTTCAAACGAAGCCCTCAAATATAGCGTAGGATGCTGCGTATCACTGGGGTGGCATCTATCTTCCTTTTCATCTCTTTCTACAGTTCCTTGAGGTCCATTTTGAGTTTTGCTTGGTAATTTCCATGTTTGAGGCCTGCCCTAAATTCTGTCTTTGATAATTATTTTCTTTACTATTTCCTGTTTGCAAGAGCTGTCTACCACACCAGCCTTTTCTACCCTACCCATTTAAAATCAAGGGAGGGTTTTCTAGCCTATCTCTAGCCCCATACCTTGCATCTGGTGTTAGACAGGGTATCCAGGTAAGAGTGGGTGGTCTCCACTTTGGCAAGACTCCTAAGCATTGGGGTTTGGGAGTGTTCCCCCCTCCCTGAGCTACTGAGGACTGCTTCTTTGAATAAATACAACACAGGTATAGCTACACAGCTGAATTTGACTGGAGTCATGGAATTCATTCATTGTCACAGGAGGCAGTGGTGGCCACCAACCTAGAAGGCTTTAAAAGAGGATTAGACAAATTCATGGAGGAGAGGGCTCTCAATGGCTACTAGCCACAATGGCTGTGCTCTGCTGCCACAGTTGGAGGCATCAGTGCTTCTGAATACTAGTTGCTGGAAGCTGCAGGAGGAGAGGGTTCTCTTGTGCTTGAATCCTGCTTGCTGGTTTCCCACAGGCATCTGGTTGGCCACTGGATGCTGGACTAGATGGACCATTGGCTTGATCCAGCTGGCCTCTTCTTATGTTCTTACAGGACTGTGTTGTGTTAGACTAAACTGGAGATGGTTATAAGCAAAAGGGAAGGAAAAACAATATGCAGGTGGGAGATATACATGACTAACCAACTGAATGTTACCCATTTTTCTTGTCTCTCATGCATAAGATAATAATTACCTGTGTGACTCTAAACTTTTATGGAAACCTGCAAATGGACAGTGTCCTGTTTGAGGAAAAATTTATTTATCTATGTGAATTATATGAGTAACTGATCATGTCAAAGCTAATCAGGACAAAAGGACGTGGATTGATATATAAACCTAAAAGACACATCATCACAGTTCTGCTTTTTAATCTGTGAGCGACATTTTTTCCCCAATGCCACAGCTGTATTTTAATAATAGGCACCAAGTGGTTGCTATGTGATACACCAACTGTGTTGTTTGTGAACTTTTGGCTACAGTATAAACCAAGCCCCCCTCCCCCCGGCTCCTTATCCTTTTAGTTTTCTGGGTCAGTTCATGTTATACAATGGAAACAATGATAATCTGAGTTGTAGGCAGAGAATGTTGGCTACGGCGTGCTAAGGAAGATGAAAGCTGTTTTTGTTGGACTGGATTTTAAATTTAACAAAATATAGAAATCCATATACTATTTTGAATATCTTATTTCTAAAGACTTCCTGTCCCTAAAGGCACTCTTGTATAAAATAATACCTAATGATAGCAGTGCATTTGAATGTGGGTGGTGGGATGCAAAGTGTTCTGCTTCAAGAAGGCTTCTTCTTCTTCTGTATTAATCTAGGTCCAAATGTGTAGGAATTTCTTTTTCATGTTCAGGGTGGGGAAGTGTCTTCATGTACAGAGATTGTGTGCAGAGTATTTTCTGAATAACAGAAACGCCATGAGCATTTCAGATATAACTGCACAAACCAATGTGTGCACAGAGAAGTGGGGTAGAAGGTACAATGAATTTTTAGTTTGGGCCCATGCTGATCCATTTCAGATTGTATTAATTGAGTTGTATTAATTTACAAAGCCCTGAACAACTGAGGTCCAGGGTACTGCCTGAACCCTGAACCCTTATATCCCAACTCAGTCACTGAAATCATCTGCAGGAGCACTGTTGATCATCCCCTGCGTGGATGAGGCTCCTTTCATATTGACGTGAAACCAAGCTTTTGGTGTTGTTGACCCAGTCCTGTGGAATAAATACTCTTCCAATAGAGATTCAGCAGGTGCTTTCTGTTTCAACCTTTAAATGTTTTTGCTGAATATTTTTCCATGCCGCTAGGCTTGTGCAGACAATTAAGAAAACATCTGTAATAGTTAGCTGATGATCTGTGATTTAAAATTTTTATGTGATTTTTATTGTATAGATATAATTGTCATAAACAGCTTTGGTATTTTTTTTAAAATAAATAAATAAATTGAGGTATACAAACATTTTAAAGTAGAATAAATAATAAATAAACAGATCCCAAACTTTCTGGGAGGTGAGGCCGCTCTGAAACGAATCCAGATTAGACCTCCAAGCCTTGCTGCATCATAGCACTGTGCTGTAGAACCTAGAGGCATCGGCCCATGCTACAGCATTTGTGTGATGAATGGGGTTCCCTCCACCTCACTCCCTGCCCTATTTATGCTGTTTACGAGACATGGGAGAGAGGCAGCAGGCAAGCAACAAGGATAACTGGAGTTTAAGGATGCATTGCAGCCAGGCAAAAACACTCAAGGAGAGTGCAGGAGGCATGGTAAGGGGATTGTCCGCAAAGGGGATGTGACTTAGAGAAATTCCCTAGGGCCCAGCAGAGAGGCCTGGACGGCCACTTCTGGCCTTTGGGCTTGAGATTCTCTTGACATTCTCCCTTCAGTGCACCATGGGCTTAGTGACAACACCATCCTGTATCAGGGCCTAATCCAACTTGTTCCAGAGCCTCCAAGTGTCCCTATTTTCCACAGACGGTCCTGGATTTAAAGAAGCCATCCCGGTTTCTGATTTGATCCTGGGATGTCCTGCTTTTCCTTAGGATGTGCCTATTTTCATCGGACAAAGGTTGGAGGGTATGTCGGTTCAGAGCTCAGATTATTATTATTTATTAAATTTGTATACTATCCTTCATCCAAAGATCTCAGGGTGCTTCACAGCACAGAAATACGGAATACAAATACAAAATAGAAACAAGAATGATAACAAAAACAAAGCAAACCAATAGCATTTCCCTCCCACAAACACATTTAAAAGGAGTCCTAATCAGTTTTCCATATGCACAGAGATTACTGTACAGGTGATCTCAGAAGAATGAGCTGTAGGTCCACAAACGCAGCAGGGCTGGCCTACTACATTATGGAATAAATCAAAAATATGTATTTCTAAATGTATAGGGACCTCCAGTGAACCTAAACTGTGCTACTGCCGCCTTGCATACTTTCAGTAAAAGCTGTGGCTGCTGGTGCCCATTGAGGCTGGTGGGGCAGAAGGGAGGGATACCTACAGTTTTAGGAACCAGAGCCAATGACAGATGGAGTCCAGAGCCAATGACAGGCAACAACCTCTGATTTAATGTAGGTAAGAAGGCAGACTGGGGTTTGTGGGGCAGAGTCTCATTTACCCTTATGAACCAGCCTCCTCTGACTGCAGGGCAATATTTTTTCACAGATAAGTCAGCTGCTTGTTCCTGATTGTAATGGAAGTGAGGGGAGACATGCCAAGTGAATACATCACCCAAACTCACACAATATAGTGAATTAGCTAGAGATTCTGCCTGTGAAAAGATTTGAGAATAAGATTTCTATTTTATATTTGAGAATAGGATTACTTTGCCAATGATAACTAAAAGCAAATTACTTTTGAGGCGATATTGTAGATTAAAGTACAAAAGGAAGGAACCAATATTAGCAGCAGAAGAAAAGGATGCTGTTAATGAGTAATAAAAATATAACTGGCCATTTGAAGCCCTTAGATAACCCCAGCCACCTAACATTTGCTGTTTATTGAACAATTATCTATTTCAATCATCTGGAATGATAATCCAACTGGAGGGTAAATAACCCTGCTGCAAAATGTAGAATACCTGGAAATTCACAAACTTGATCACATATGAGATTGGCAGCATTAAATGCCAAACAGCTAATTTAAATAAGGAACATCTGTACATTATTATTTGGGGGATTTATTTTATTTTTTGCTGTCAATTTGGAAATTTGAGGGTTTAATGAGCCACTGAATGCAGATTTTTGTACCGCCTGCATGAACAGTCAATAGCAAATATATAAATATATATATGTGTATATAAATATGATAAACACACCAAAGCTTGGTGCAGAGGGCAGTGTGTGTGTGCCTTGTATTAGATTTGAAGAAAAAGTAGGTATGTCAATACCAGCATTATATCCTAATAGTGGGAGTAACATGACAGTTCAAACACATAGTGAGAAGATTAAGATTTTGGTGCATGGTTCCGTGAATTTGTAAAATAACAATGTAATTTTCTTAATACTGCTTGCTGTGCCTCAGAATAATCCAATTTGGAACAATTTATTCTGAACAGGTATGGCAAAAAAAATAGGTGGTATATCATTATGGAAGGCTGGAAAATGCATTAATTTTTATGAGTGAGTTATGAAGATCTACAACTTGGTCAGGACTTAGGATAAACATAATATTCCTTAATTAATCCATTATGGTATGGGACATATATGACACTTTTTATTGCTTTAAAAATGAAAGATGTTTTTTAAAAAGGAAATTGCTACTTCTCAAACTAAAAGGCTCTTTTCCTAAATCATAAAATTGTATCATCTAATTTGCCCAATAGTATTAATGAGACAAGCATGTAAATCCAGTGCTGAATTTTCACATAAAGGGTCATCCTCTTTTGCTATAAATACTGAATCATCCTATAATCCAAACTTTAAATTGACTTAGCGATGAAACTCAAATCAGATATGCAAGGCAAATACAAGGCCTTAAACCAAAGACTTAGGGAGGATGTTTCAGACAGAAGAAATTAAAGGTTCCTAGCCCACCATTTACTGAGCCTGTGCATGGGGTGGTGCAGGCTGTCTATGGTATAAGCAGAGTGCAAAAAATAATACTGATTTGATTGGTGATGTATCCCTTTTACACCTTTATTAAGCCATGCCATCTAATTTTACTTTTGACCTGCTTTTAGGAAGCAACTAAGTCACTCTGTTTAGCACCTGCATGCTGCTAAAATGCAAAGACCAAAGTAGCAAGCAGTTATACATTGTAGTTCAGTGGCAGAGCTCCAGACACTACTGGTGGGGAAAATACCTTTACAGTATCTGAAAGTGTAGAGAGCTGGGCTGCCATATGTCCTCTTTTTCCAGGACATGTCCTCTTTTTCATGGGTAGAGTCATCATAGTGATCTATAGTTAAACGTAGAAGTCGGCAAATGTGTCCTCTTTTTTTGCTCTTCAAAATATGGCAACCTCTCCGAGATGGGAAACACTCAGTATGCAGCCCAGATTATTGGAAGTAGGTCTTCTGCAAGAACGCCAAAGCTGAGGAGGGGAATGTCTCAACAGACATGTGTTCCTCGCAAATATGGAAAAAATGGAGTCCACATATTTTGCAGCTGCATTTTTGTGTTACGCACCATAGTAACAAAAAACAACAGCACAAAATCCCCACCCCCCACCAACACACACACTGCTTAAAAGGCCATAGCTTGTTTAATTAGCCAATGGTCTGAGAGAAGAGGAATGTTTTCAGCTGGTGCCTAAAGATATGTAACAAAGGTGCCAGACTAGTCTCCCTGGGGACACCATTCCACAGGCAGGGAGCCACCTCAGAAAAGGCCTGTTTTTGTGTTGCCACTCTCAGGACCTCCTATGTATGGGGCACATGAAGAAGTGCCTCAGATTATGATTGCAGAGTGGGGGTAGGTTCATATAGGGAGAGGCAGTCCTTGAGGTATTGCAGTCCTGAGCCATTTAAGGCTTTATAGGTCCAAACCAGCTCTTTGAATTGGGCCTGGAAACTAATTGGTAGGCAGTGCAGTTGGGTCAGAATTGGCATTATATGCTCCAACTGCTTTAATGGCTGTGTGACAGGGCTTGCAGTTTAGCTGTACACTGTCCTTATTTGTATTCTTCTGTGGGAATTAGTGTTCCTGATGCCCTTTGCAGTTAGAACAGATAAAGGGTGGTGGGAAGCTTAAATATATCTCCCTGTTTTCTTAGGAAGATGCTCTCTTTCTATGTGCGATTATGTATCATCTGGGCCACTCACTACTGGAAGACAGATGCCAACAGCTTTCCAGAGGGATAATGTGCCCTTAGCCTGAAAAATGTTTTCTACCCCTGGTGTAGACAGTACTGATCTAGATAGACTCAGCAGAAGGCAGCTTTCTGCATGTGTCTTCATCTTGTAAGCCCTACTCTGCCTGTAGGGATAGCTAGAGAGGATAGCCACCTGTTATATTGCAAGTGTGTATTTGGTGGGCTTCACTTGCACAATACTTTTTCCAGATTACTGAACAACCTGAAGTGAAATGCAGAGGCAGATCTCCCAAATAGTTCTAAGAATTCACCACATGTGCTTATGTCTGCCCTATTAGGTCTCTCTAAAGAAGAACCTGGTTTTTCAGAGGTGCGTTCTGATATTGAAACCATGTAGGAGCAGATGTAGAACATAGCCCCAGACTTGAACACTTCCTCTTTCCAAGGGTAGTTGAGCAGTTTTTGAAAGTGCCTGTTCAGCGCTGAGCCCTGAATCCATTATTACGATCGAGATTTTATAACTTTAGGGTATCTCACTAATTTCCTTAAATTTGATCAGCTCTAATAGGATCTAGCTTTTGCTGTAGTGTATTAAAATAAGAATAGACTTAAGATGATACAAAGCCAAATGTCATTAGTGAAAAGAGAATTGAATTAGAGACTTTTTATTTTGCATTGAACACATTAAAGGCAACAGAAATCTGCAAAAATACAAAAGAAATGTATTCTCTCCCCACCCTCCAAACCCGCCCGCCGGATGTCTCAGCATTAAGGGAATGAGCATTCCTTTTCTCTCTGTGTCAGAGTCACCAGGTTGTTATTCCTTTTGTTTAGTTGCATAATAGAATGTGTTGCGGTGCATTATCCTCAGTTTGTGGAGCAGCCTACAAATACTGATTGCCGTTTGAGCTTGTTATGTGAAAGTATTGCTCTGTGGACTGAGTAAATGACCAACAGTGGACTATAATCTATGAAGCTGAGAGTGAAATTGCCAACTGGAGGTCATTTTTCAAACCAAGGGGCGATAGTTTTCTACTATAAACTGAATATTACAGTCAGTATATGTTTTATTAAACCATTTAGGAAACTTGGGAGCAGTTTCGTTTAAACTTAGTGCTTGATGTGGCTCAGAGAACAAGCCCAGGGCAGCTCGCAAAAGAGGCTTGTTACAATCCCTGTATTACACACTCAATAATTATGAAGGTTCCAGGCATTAACAGCTCAGAGTGGAATCCTGCACACGATCTGTGTCTTGAGCACCCATTGAAGTAAGTGGGAATTCTCTGCCAAGCACGCTCTCTCTCCCCACCTGGTAACTTGGAACGACTTAATTTCTGCAACTGAAGGATCTTTGTGGCCGATAGGCAGCACAGAAATGAACTATAACTTAATGTATAACATAACGTTTTTATTTGGCGCTTTCTGTTTTGATTGACAGATGCTAATATTAAAGAGCATGCGAGAAGTCTGTATGTATTGCCAGAAAGCTTTAAATATATTGTACAGTAAATAAACAGAGGCATGTGAAATACCAGGCTAGAGGAGGAATATTCACACAGAACTATCAGTTCTCATGTGGAAAGGCAGAGGTGGAAACTATCACTTAGAGGAAAAACATTTGAAATATTCCACTAGTAAGGAATACAAGGAAAAGTGCTAACAGTTTACCTATCCCATTTGTGGATGTGACAAGTGCATTAGGTCAGAGGTAAGGCAACTGCAGCCTTCCAAAGGTTGTTAGACTCCACCTTCCATTCTCCCTTATCATTGGCCATAATGGCTGGGGCTGATGGCAGCTGGAATCCAACAACATCAGGATGGCCACAGGCTCGCTATCCTAGCATTCTCCTCACAGAGCTACAATTCCCTCTTCCCTGGGAACTATGGGAATAATTATCTGGGGAAATTGGGATCTCCTAACAACTCTCAGCACCCTTAATAAACTATACTTCCTAGGATTCTTTGGGGGAAGCTATTACTTTTTAAAGTGGTACAATACCATTTAAATGTACAGCACAAATGGGACTAAAGTCATTAAACAAACCTATGTCACCTTGGACCTTTTCTGTGCTTGACGCAGTACCGGATGTCTGTGTTACCTGAAAAAGTTAGCATCAAAGGCCAGGTGCTCTTGGAGGAAACTGATTTTCGAGATCCATTTCAATTGGGGTTTTGGCCTGGTTTTGGCACAGAAACTGCTTCGGCCTCCCTGTATGATGATCTCTGTTGGGAGAGAGGCAGGGGAAATATGCCCCAGTTAATTCTTTTCAACCTCTCTGTGGCTTTCAATACCATATTGAAATACCATATAATACCATATATTATATCCTTCTGGAGCGGCTGTTTGAGTTGGGGGTGGGTGGCACTGCTTTGCCGTGGTTCCGGTCCTACTTGGATGGCCATTGCCAGACGGTGAGGCTTGGGGAGTGCTCCTTGGCCCTGTGGAGCCTTCAATGTGGGGTTCCTCAGGATTCAATTTTATCCCCCATGCTGTTTAACATCTACATGAAACAGCTGTGAGGAGTCATCCAGAGTTTTAGAGTATGTTATCAGCAATATGCTGATGTCAGCTCTAGTTCTCCCTTTCATCTGCAGATGTGGCAGGAACTACCTCTCCCCATATGAACATCCCAGACCCTGCAACCATCATCTGAGGCCCTCCATGAGAGTTCTGGAGGGTGGTAACATGAGAATGGGTCTTTTCTGTGGTGGCTCCCTGTTTGTGGAATGCTCTCCCCAGGGAGGCTTGTCTGGTGCCTTCATTACATATTTTTAAGCGCCAGGCAAAAATGTTTCTCTGTAATCAGGCCTTTGGCTGATTAAGTATTCTATGGCCTTTTAAATACATATGAGGGAGCGTAGTTATGGTTTATTTTTCTTTTTGTTTTATTATGCATTTTGAATTCTCATTTTGTATTTTTATGTTGTGAACTGCCTCATGAGCTTCAGATGAAGAGCGATATACTAAACAAACAAACAAACAAACAAACAAACAAACAGCGCTGCATGGCCTTTATTTGTTATGACCAGGCTTTCAACCTTGATATAAAACTTTTGTGAGGTTTTTTTTCCTAAAAAGAAATTAGCATCCTTCACCATTTTCTCTGAGGAGTGCTTTACACAACACGACTTTCATGGCTTCATAGTTACAAAATGGCATTGCGGGTCATTTGAATTTGGCAAACTGAGCTTCTCTGAGACTTACAAGGGGAAGCAGCAGGATTGATGGTATGTCAGCATCACTCATTCTCTTATGTAAATCATTTTTTCGGTTGCAATTATAAGGGAAGCGGAGCAAGCCTTCATCTTTTCCCCTCTGCAGGTTTCTACTTATCACACTTTTAAAAAACCCACAAAAAAACCAAGCCAGGATATTTCTCAGATTGCCATTGTGTTTTGTTAGGATCCTGATTTGGAAATCTGAATTGTTGAAAGACAGAAATAGGTGTCAATTATAGGTGCATACCATATCATTGAGGAAGTATCATTCACAATGCCATTTTCCTCATAAACAGGTTGGTCAGAGCTGAATTCTGGGACTTAGTGCTAAACTATAATGGGTTTATAGGCATTATGACTGTATTGTGAATATCCTTTTCCCCCTCCCTCCTCCTGGAGCAGTGAATATATAGCATCACTTGCCTCTTTAAATTTGATTATAGTGGCTGACACCTTCTGTGTCAAAAACGGAGCTCATTCAGAGTGGAAGAAAGGAATGAAATGGGATTCATATGTACTTCTGGCTGCCAATAGAATTTGCTCCCCCCGGCACCCTCCTTTACTGGGTTGTTGTAACTGAAGTTTCCTCTTAATACCAATATAATGTCCAGGGGAGAAAACAAAGGAAGGAGTGAATGTTTCAGATTCAGGCACCAAAGAAGCAAGGCCAATGCCATCTTGAATGACAATGAAAGCCAATTGCACTTACACTATATACCAACAAAATTAAAAAAAAATTCCTTCCAGTAGCACCTTAGAGACCAGCTAAATTTGTTATTGGTATGCGCTTTCGTGTGCATGCACACTTCTTCAGATACATGCACACAAAAGCTCATACCAATAACAAACTTAGTTGGTCTCTAAGGTGCTACTGGAAGGATTTTTTAAAAATTTTGTTTCGACTATGGCAGACCAACACGGCTACCTACCTGTAACTATATACCAACAGCTCTCTTTATTTATACTGGTGGAGAGCAGGTGTGGGGAAGCTTTGTGTCTTCATGTTTTGCTAAAATGCAACTGCCATCTTCCTTGGCCCTATAAGGGCCCTACTGCCCCTTTGCTGGGCCTACGTACTTTAGAGTTAAGAAGTAATTATTCTGTAAGCTGTCAATCATTGGAATGAACAGAAACAACTCTACAATTTTTGCAAACATCTTTACCAATTTGCTGTGCTCCTGAACCATGTTCTGGTTCAGAAGCATCTAGAGGGCCCAGAGTTCCCCAAACCAGGTGTAAATAGTTGCTGGAGATAGTATTGTTTCACTTATCCTTCTCAGGGTGTATCGTGTTTTAGTACGAAGGAAATGCCTCCCATCAGTGCAGTACTGGGGCCTCCTATTTATATGGCAGCTGAAGGCTAAGGATGAAATCAGGCATCTCAATTTCAGCGAAACCCAATTTCAGTTTGATAGTAAATCAAGGTCAAATTGCTGCTGCTTCTTTTCACCCAAGACTAGGGCTGAACAAATCTGATTCTCATTTTTTCAAGTTCTCCAAATTTCCACATCAGGTTTTTTTTTTTTTAAAGTCATCATGAAAATTCATTGGTATTTTAGCACAAATTTCTCTGAATATACACACTTTTAAATGCAAGTTTGCCAAATATGCATATTTTGGAAACCAACTTCCGCTAATATAATGCCTTTTTGCATGTTATGTTCACTAATATATGCAGTTTTATGTACACTTTCACATAGTATATACATTTTTGTATATATTACATGGTTGAAGAACTGCACTGCAAAATTCAGAGAAATGCAAATTTCAAAGGACAACTGTGTTTTGGTTCACTTATTGTTTCAGAAATTGTGAAGTAGGTAGGCTCACCTTTAAATGTGAACTGAATCAAATTCCTTGCCCATCGCTTCCCACAATGCTACTGATTGTTGAATGTACCGTAATGCTTACCAGTACTTGAGTCTGAAACATCACAATCTCAGTGACAATTCAACTACCGTATTTTTTGCTCTATAAGACTCACTTTTTCTCCTCCTAAAAAGTAAGGGGAAATGTGTGTGCGTCTTATGGAGTGAATGCAAGCTGCGCAGCTATCCCAGAAGCCAGAACAGCAAGAGGGATTGCTGCTTTCACTGCACAGTGATCCCTCTTGCTGTTCTGGCTTCTGAGATTCAGAATATTTTTTTTCTTGTTTTCCTCCTCCAAAAACTAGGTGCGTCTTGTGGTCTGGTGCGTCTTATAGAGCAAAAAATACGGTAAATGCAATGGGCCACATGGTCCTGTTCATTCTTTTTTCTTTGAAACCTGCTTTCTTTGGGTTGAGGGCCTGTATTACAAAGCTCTTTGTCTTCTACAGACTGTTTCTGGGTATTATTGATTACACCACAGATAAGTCTCAGCTTCCCCACATTGTATCACAGCTGTGGGAAAACTTTGGTTCTCCAGATGCTGCTGAACTGCAACTCGCATCAGCCCCCAGCAAGCAGGGCCAGTGACCAGTGATGATGGCATTTGTAGCACAACAACATCTGGAGAACCAAAGGTTCCCACACCTGTTATATCAGAAGCAGAGCAGTCAGAAATTGCAAGTTACTGTGTTTCTGCAAGGGCCATTTCTTGCTATGCTCAAGGCAGTTCACTTTGAGAAAGTTATGATGTATCTGCTATTGAAAGACTTCTGATTTAGAAAGCTTTACAGCCTTTGTAGTTCAGGATTATTTCTGACTTTCGATGTGAGGAGCTGTTTCAAATCACTCCCGTTTCTCAAAGCCAGGCACAGGAGTATTTGTTAATGGCATATGCATCAAGAGTTCCAAGAAAGACTTGGGTGCTGCTGAGTGACTTCCAGAACTCGAGTGCACCTATCTCTTCCTTCGATTTAGTTCCACATAATCATACTTCAAATTCTAGAGAAAATTGGTTCTTTTTTTTAAAAAAAATGATGAATAAGCTCTAGTGCTCTTGGGAACTTTTGGATGAACAAAAGTGCTATTTTTACATGCAGACGTTCCAGTCCTATGACTATTTACATGGTAGTGAGTCCCATTGAGTTAAACAGGACTTACTTTTAAGGAAGTGCATCTAGGACTGCCACCATAAATGAGGAGTCAGAGAAAATGGGAGCAGGAACCAGTGAATGAGGCTAATGAGCATTTTCTATGTAGCCAAGGATTGGGATAACCGAGCTTCTACTGAAAGACAGCCTTTTCCTTGAATGGGGTAATTCATGATCCTTAGGGTGCCACAGACTTGTATTATACTCTATCCTGTATAACATTGCCATGATAATCTCAGATAACTTTGTTCTTTTCAGTGCTTTCTTGTGCTTTATATAGGTTAATCTTTGTCCTTCAAGTGCATGTTTGAGGCTGTGGATGATTATCAGTGGGGAAGAAAAGTGTGCATCAGGGGCCATATGGGGGAAAAATATGCATAGAACACTCACATATCACATACAGCAAATGACTGCTAGGAAACATAATGGAGTAATGCATTAATATATACAGTAAACATGTTATGCAGTCAAATGAGAAAGTGACAGGTGCATTTATTTATATATTTTTGTCATGGGCATTTCTCGCTTTGTTGAGGAATACAAATATTTTGGAATCTCAACATATCTCCACAATACTGTAGTGTCTTTGTTCTGGGGTTTCTTTCATCTTAACTTATCAACATAGTATATGAGCCATTTTATCCTACAGGCCGCTCGTCACTTCCATGCGTAGTTGCTCATTAATGTCAGGTTAAGATCTAAAGAAATGTGAAAGTGGGATTGAAAATGCATTTTTTTCTTTGTACTTCCCCCCTTTTATTAATAATAATTTAAATATCAAATCCAAAGTATTCCAGGTTGGAAATAACTATGTTAAATTGCACACACAGTTTTGTTGCCTGACTATTGTACATTTAGACCTGTTGTTACTGGGGAGGATAATGAAAGGGAGAAGTTAAGAGCACAGACCACTCTGTCCCACTCCAGGTGAGAGTGCGAGTGATCTTTTCCTCTCCTTCCAAAAGCACATCCTTAATTCTGCCTTGATTTTGTGGCCCACCTTATATCATTTTACACCAAATTAAAAAATATATATGCAGGATTGGAAGAAAGCCAGATCAGTGGTTCAGATTAATGCGGTGGTATGACCTAGTTTTGGCACAATAACTCATGATGGAAATTTGCCTTGAGAAAAGGGAGGCCTCTGTCATCAGCTTAGATCAGTGAGGATCAGCTTAGATCAAACTTTCCCCCCATGGACCACTTAAAAATTGCTGAGGGTCTTAGTGGACCACTTAATATTTTATCTGCCTGTTTTAACAATATTAATGTGCTGTGCTAGATGCTGTATGAGTTTTACAGAAATACCATGGACCACATGAATGAAGTTCATGGACCACTGGTGGCCCACACACCACAGTATGGGAACCAGTGACTTACACTGATACACCAGTTGTGGCCCCTTCTGTACAAAGATAGCTTGGCCACTCTTAACATTGCACTAATAGTGTTAAGATTATATTATTAGAATGTCTTTGTCCCAGAGCCCTCAGAAGACTTCACAGAAAATCAAAGTGGTCTGCAGTGCACTCATTCTGTTAGCACAAGGATTTGCAGTTGCATGACATAACTTTCTCCCCTCTCCCTCTTGCTCCCATGTGTGTCCTTATCAAATATGTTCCAGGGGATGGGGAGATCCCATAGAACAGATTTAGGGGGCACACAGAAAGCGGGGGGGGGGGGGTTCCATTGTGCCAAGCATAAAGCCTAATGCTAATGGAATGAGTTGGATGAAACCGTCAGTTAGGCACCACACAAGTTGCTATCATAAACTTCATGCACACAATATTTTATTCTATAATCAATGAAGACTGAGTACTTGTTTTTCCCCCTATGTAGTCTGCGCATAGTCTAGATCTATTGTGTATTTTTTGCCCCTGAAAAATGCTTCTCGAGAAACTGGTTTGATCTTTAAAATAAACACTCATTGCAGATTGATTCTGCATTGCCCTGCAATGTGTCCCTTTGAAAACAGATGTAGACAGTCCTGGAAGTGGGTGCCCAGTTACATTTTTGGTGGCTGTATATAAAGATTGCAATCCCCACTTCCTTTTCCTGGGGCATGTGCAGGGAGGAAAAGGTTCACTTACTCTAATCAAGTGGGAGGGGTTCCAAATGTGTATGAAATAACCACACCCACCTTCGTAGATGGCAGAATCTAGAACAAATGTAGATCGAAAGCAGCATGAATGATTCTAGATTGAGAAAAACTACATTTTTGTGCTACAGAAAGGCTGCTGGTCATTCTTTGTTACAGTTCATAGTGCTTGGGATCCAGGTACATAAAGGACTGCATTCTACTAGGTGAGTCAGTCTAATAATCAGTTCATCTGGGGCTCTCTAGACCTCCCACCATCTAAAGTGAGATGGATGGTTACCAGAAAGAGGCACCCCATTTTTGCCTGGTGCCGACTTTGCTGCAGTTTTGGCACCAGGCAGAAACATTTTTTATTTGCCTGGGGCTTTTAACAAGTAACATAAATTTACTGATGAAGTTTTTATCTGCAACAAAACAGATAAAAACTTCGTACAGTAAATTTATGTTGTAGGTCTTATACTATTTCTTTGCTCTGCTGGTTGTTTTTACGTGAGTTTATAGTTTATATTGGCGTTTTATTATTCTTATTGTATGCTGCTCAGATAGCTTTGCTGAGGGGTAGACGGCCTTTTTAAATAAATGAACAAATAAAATGACTGGTGCAGTCTTTTGTGTTGCTATCTGTGGACTTCATTCTGTTGCCTGTTTCTCCTCAAGAGTGCTGTCCCCTTATAAACTTACAAACGCCATATATATGGCTTTATACCACTTGGTAGGAGTAGCATTGCCATATTTCAAAAAGTACCGAAGTTGTTGAGATTCTTTTTACATAAATGCAAAAAAAAAAACACAACCGCAAAAAACAAAATCCACACGATTTTTCAATGGACTTGCCTAAGATCCAGGAGAAAGCGCCACATCTTGGACCCCCCCCCCCCGCGAAGGATAAATCAGGTTAGGTGTATTCACTGGATACTGTTATGTGATGCATTTCATGGCAAGATTCTCCACCCCCCATTTCCCTGTTTGTTACTGTGGTGAAATTGTTGGAAATCACTGGTTGTTCTACACTTTGGAAGATAACCAGTTTATGCAATCACCTACACCAGAAACTGAGATATTAATTTTAGGCCAATCATGTGGATAGGTGAGGTAGTGCATATAATGTCACTTTCAACATCCAAGGTGCTGATTTTTGTACATTTCTAACTTTTAAAAAGTCTTAGTTATGTAATGTAGCCCTGATACAGATAGTGTTTAGTTATAAATCTATGTCTTGGTATTTACAGTGTCATCAATACAGCTTATTACAGTAGCAAAAGCCCAATGAAATAATTAGGGACATGGGTGGCGCTGTGGTCTACACCACTGAGCCTCTTGGGCTTGCTGATCAGAAGGTCGGCGGTTCGGATCCCCGCAACGGGGTGAGCTCCTGTTGCTCGGTCCCAGCTCCTGCCAACCTAGCAGTTCGGAAGCACGCCAAAAAGTGCAAGTAGATTAATAGGTACCGCTCTGGCAGGAAGGTAAACGGTGTTTCCATGCGCTGCTCTGGTGTCGCTGTTCCAGTGTGCCAGAAGCGGCTTAGTCATGCTGGCCACATGACCCAGAAAAACTGTCTGTGGATGAACACCGGCTCCCTTGGCCTGTAAAGCGAGATGAGCGCTGCAACCCCAGAGTCGTCTGCGACTGGACTTAACTGTCAGGGGTCCTTTACCTTTTTTTATGAAATAATTATTTTAAAGAGAAGGAAACATTTAGCACAGCTCCCTCTCTTAAAAAATGCACTTCTTATTACTTATTACTTTGACTTAGTTGCTTGCTTCTGTTGAATCATTTGTCGGGTGTGGTGTCACCGTGATCATTTGGCAATTTTATAAGCGTTAGGAGGACACTGTATGTTTTGTGTGCCTACATAAGCAGGCCAGTGTATGCATCCACAATATAATATAGATTATATGAATTAATACAGGCCATGGTACAAAATCAAAGAGAGAGAGAGAGAATAGGATTTGAACAATGTACTGAATTTATATGAGAAATATTCAAGAGGTATTCTTGTAAGTTACAACCAACTTCATAAGTGGATTTGATGACTAAAGTCCCAAGTCTCTTTGTCATCAATGGATTTATTAGGCATTGTTCTTCCAGATCATCTGCATTTGAAACATTCTTGTTTAAAGACATCATTTCTCATCAACTGGCTTCATTTGTATCTTCATTCTATGATATTTAGTCATCACTGAAATCTTGTGCATTATATTTCATAAGTGCATTAAAACACTTCATCATCATCATCCCCAGTGTTGCTTGGGAAGATGAACAGTAAATCCAGAATTTTGGTATTAATTTTGTGGTCTTTTCAGTAATATGCAATTCAAAGTATTTTTAGGAGAGAACCGGGGAGTTCTCTCTTTCTCTGGCTCAGTTTGTTAAAGGGTTATCTTTGGCTTCTGGTTGTGATCTTAAAGGGACACTAATAAAGGAAGGACCATCCTCAAAATTACCTCTCTCAGTCCATCAAACCATTTTCTAACTGTACAACCTACTGCCACCATTATAATGGTGAGATGTGGTTCAGCCAACTCGCTTTTAATATGGACTCACAATAACATAAAAAGAAAAGAGCCTGCTGGATCAGGCCAGTGGCGCCCTTAGTCCAACATCCTGCTCTCACAGTGGCCAACCAGATGCTTATGGGGAGCCCCAGAGCAGGACCTGAGTGCAGCAGCACCCTCCTCTCCTATGGTTTCCAGCAACTGGTATTTGGAAGCATTACCGCCTCTGATGGTGGAGGCAGAACATAGCCATAATGGCTAGTAGCCATTGTTGGTTTTATCCTCCATGAATTTGTCTAATCCTCCTTCCACTTGCTGGTGGCACTGTGGTCTAAACCACTGAGCCTAGGGCTTGCCGATCAAAAGGTCGGTGGTTCGAATCCCTGCGACGGGGCGAGCTCCCATTGCTTAGTCCCAGCTCCTGCCAATCTAGCAGTTTGAAAGCACGTCAAAGTGTAAGTAGATAAATAGGTACCACTCCGGCGGGAAGGTAAACTGTGTTTCCATGCTCTGCTCTGGTGTCGCTGTTCTGTTGCGCCAGAAGCGGCTTAGTCATGCTGGCCACCTGACCCGGAAAAACTGTCTGCAGACAAACGTCGGCTCCCTTGGCCTGTAAAGCGAAATGAGCACCGCAACCCCAGAGTCGTTCGCGACTGGACTTAACTGTCAAGGGTCCCTTTCCCTTTCCCTTTCCCATGAAATCAAGTTGTTGTGTTGATTGTGGTTGTTTGCATTTATATCGCACCTTTTTCTCCAAGGTGCTTGACGGCATAGATGGTTTTACCCCTCCTCACTTAATCCCACACAACAGCTCTGTGCAGCTGAGTGGGGGGATTTGAACCCTGGTCTTCCAGGACCTACTCAGACCCTAACCACTACACCACACTGGTTCTCGGCTAAATGGATTGTGTCCCATGTTTGATGTTAAAGAACAAGACTTTTGCTGGTTTTTGAAGAAGGGTTTTTGTCAATGAAGTTATGGGCTAGAAGTGCAAAGTTATTGGCTAGAAGTGCAAAGTTACGATGGGTCGGCAGAAGAGTTGTGGGGCACACAATCCAGTGCCTTAATGGAACAAAGAGATATACTGGGAGGTTTCCTAATTTCAGTCTGTCACTTGGCTTGGCTTTTACAAAAACACACATTTTAATAATAGAATATATAATAACAAAAATGCATTTGAGCTCATTGTTTTAACTATTATCAAGTGGATAAATGCCTGGTCCTTTCCCATGTATAAAAATGATTTTGTTATTATGTAGGTCACATTACAGTACTGTCTAGCTATTGGACATTGGCTTAGATAACTGTTTGTGAAGTATTAAATGGTTTTGCTGCCTCAGCACACTTTTTAAACTGGTATTTTTCACACAGTCGTGCTACTGAAAAGGAGCAAAGCCGCTGCAAAAATCAATTTATCTTTTCCTCTGCTATTTGCGTATTGTGAGTTCTTGTAGTGTTTTACAATTTGATTAATTGTTATTCATTGTGCAGGGTAGCGTTTGTAACACCGGTGTCTAATTCTTGGTACTTCTTAAAATAAAATTTAAAAAAAAAACTTTTATCCACTGCTGCACATTATTTATGGAATGAGACTTCCCCAAAACAATATAAGCACAATAAGATGCAGAATTGGGGTGAAGCAGTGGAACCCTAAAAGTGCTTAAGGAGGCATAGTGCGTGTGTAAGATTAATCAAGTCAGAATAACATTTTAAACCCCATGGTTGTGTATCCATGTTACATATTTTAATGAAACTCGTCCCCAGCAGATGGAAAAGTTGAGCAAAGCTTCAGTAGTTGCCAAATGACAACTATGGGGCACTATATAGTGTTTTCTGTGGATTTCAGCAAAATTTAAATGTTCTGAATCAAAGGGTATTTTCACTACTGTGCTGTTCTGCAAGCAGGATCAACTTTTTCAAATAAGAAGGATATTTGAAAATGCTTTCCAAGAAAAATAGCCTGCTATCCATTAAAGAAATTTGTTTGCTTGCAGTTCACATGTCATGATTAGGCCATAGGTGTTTTGCTTTTAAGACTGTGAAACAGAATTAAGTATATGAGCCTTACACTGTTGTCTTTTTAAACAAAAAATAAAATGAAATACTGTGGTTATACTCCTTTTCAATTTTATTATAAAGTTTCTCTGACCCTGCCGTTTATTTTCAAACATTTTCAACTTATTTGTTCTAGAGCATTCTTAACCAAGGGTTGTTTTTCTCCCTTTCGGAAAATGAGCCCAGATGGTGATTGATTTTTCAAGTGCTGACATCCCTGCTTGAGAAAATGTTCCCACCTTCTTTGTGCTGAGCAAGTCAGGCAAACTAACATGATGATGTGATCATCAGTTTCATGCAGACATGCAGAATTGATTGACAGGGAGGAATTTTTTTTTTTGAACATAAACCGCACATTCTTCCAGTGTCTTCAAATTTTTAATGATGTTTACTAGAACAAAATTAGTGGGTGGTGGGAATTGCACACCTATATATCTATATGGATATATTTAAAGGAAACAAAACAAAACTTACTGCAGCCACCAGGTTAAAAGCGGGGGGTGGGTGGGTTTGCTTTTCCCCTGCCATGGCCCTGAATAGATCAGTACAATTTGTAATAGCTTTTCGGAGCCAGTTCTATAGCTAAAAGCTGTCACTGGCTAACTAGCCATTCTCAGGCCATTGCTTCTGTTTGCGTGACTAAATACATACAATTAAAGCTTAGCACTTTTCTTCTGTATGAACTCATTGTTATCCAGGGTTCAAGTGCTCAGATAATGGGCCAGAAGCAAACAGTCATATCATCAGCTTGCAGTGGCTGAAAACTGGTTAGGAAAAATACATTTCTCATTATCTGATGCAGAATTGACGCTTCTGATGCTTTCTATCCCCCCCCCACTAGATTTCATAAAAAAATTACCCCCTAAAGTTCTATAATTTTCCTTCAACCAAACTGCAAATAAGAATATAGGCTGGGACTGTGGTGTAATTAAAGATTTCAACGATAGTCATTTAGCAGAAGGTTATATAGCTCAGCCTTAAGAAAAACCACTCCAGATTGGAAGTGTCCAAATATTGCAAATAAGTTAGTTGCATTTGTTCAGAGTGGTTTTCTTCTCTTTCTTTTGAGAGCATGAAATAACCCAAAAAGGAGGAAACAAAATGTGCTCAGAGGACAAATAAAATAAAATAAAGGTGACGAGGAACGTAGTGGGGAAGTGCTGTGGTTCAGTGGTAGATCATTCACCTTGCATGCAGAATGTCCCAGGTTCTGTCCCCGATGGCATCTCCAGGTACAGTTGTGGGAGAACCCTGCCTGAAACCCTGGAGATCCACTTCCGGTCAGTTTACTGTGCTAGATGGACCAATAGTCTGACTCAGTGTTAGGCAGCTTCGTGTGTTCCTACCAGCCATGTTTGTGAGGGTGATATGAACCAAGGTTGCCCTGTGAGCTTCAGGGCTGAATAGAAATTTGAAGCCAGTGAGCTTCAAGGCACAGTGGGAATTTGACACACTAACCACTACACCACACTGCCCCACCAGATTTTAGTAGCAACATACCTTGTGATAATGTGGGGAAGATTACAAACCTTCTGCTTGATGCTGCAATTCCTTTTCACAATGGAGGTCATAAAAACTGCCAGATTTTAAACCATGAAGTCCCTGTAATTATTTTTCTCTCTTCATTGAAGTCCTGTCTTGTGTGGAGTAATTATTTTTATTTTTTTTAATCACCAATCTCTGAAATGACTTTCTGTGTGCCTACTTAGCGTGCAGATATGGCTCTAGTGCGACCTAAGAGCATATAATGGTTCCAGAGGAGCCATTGCAGGCTATCGGGGAAGCAATCTATGTATTAAAAATTCTTTCATAGTTTGGAAGATGCTATTATAGCTTAGTGCGTCCATGACACCTGCCTTTTTAGCATGGGGACTGATTGTACATTCAGGTCTCACAAAGATTCTCTGGGAATATATTGCTCTGAAAGCAAAATGGTGCAATTAAAAGTGGAATTAGACAGCAAATAGAAAGGAGCCAGGGATTGGATGGGCTGGATTCCCCTCAGCACTTGAAGAATTTTCAGAGTTAGTCTTTATAGTCCCTGGTATTAATTGTGCAGTTTGGGTACAGATCCAAGCTCAGAGCCTCCTGATCTTTTCAAGTGCTTCTCTGAAAGATGGGTTATACTTCTTTCCAGCCACTTGGAAATAGACAGTATATCAGCCTTCTAGGTGTCATGTCAGTGTGGGTGGCACTGTGAGCCTCTTGGGCTTGCCGATCAGAAGGTCGGCGGTTCGAATCCCCATGATGGGATGAGCTCCTGTTGCTTGGTCCCAGCTCCTGCCAACCTAGCAGTTTGAAAGCATGCCAAAAGGTGCAAGTAGATAAATAGGTACCGCTCTAGTGGGAAGGTAAATTGTGTTTCCGTGCACTGCTCTGGTTTCGGTGTTCCGTTGTGCCAGAAGCGGCTTAGCCATGCTGGCCACATGACCCGGAAAAATTGTCTGTGGCGTGGACAAATGCCGGCTCCCTCGGCCTGTAAAGCGAGATGAGCGCAGCAACCCCAGAGTCGTCTGCGACTGGACTTAACTGTGAAGGGTCCTTTACCCTTTTTTTAGGTGCCATGTATCTCAGCAGGATGTAATGGGTTTAGCAGCTGTCAATACACACACATTTAAACTGAAAGTTGTTAGGTGGGCCCCTATTCCCCTCACAGGGCTTCCTGGACCACTCCAGGAAGAGGGATTGATTGCTAAACAACTCTGGGAAATATAGTTTATTGATGGAAATAGGAGTCTCTGAATTGCTCTCAGCACCCTTAACAAACGACACTTCCCAGGATTCTTTGGGAAACGGCATGACTGTTCAAGCGAATTTGTGGTGCTTTGGATGGATAGTGTGCATGCGATTCCAACACAGACAAATGTTTTGCACCAGCAGAACATTATTATGCAAGGGAATGCATAAGCAGGGTGTTGGTGACTTTGTGGTACAACAGTTAGCATGGCAAGTTTCTGCTAGTGCAACTGTTGCATAAATTCCTCTGTTGTGCAACATTAAAACTCACCTGTCCGTTGGCAAAATTCCCTCTGTAATGCGTCGTCAGAATTAGAGGGTAACTCAAGGGATAAGAAAAGAATACAAAACACAATAACCTAGTGGTGTTTGTTTAAAGGAGGTTCCCTCCACTTCCCCAGGTTCCTCAAGATGGGAAAAGCCCCCATTAAGGAAAGCAGAACCCAGACCCCTGTCCCCCAACTCCAGTTTTGGAAGAATGAATGCCTTTCTCTTTCCAGACTATTCTAGAATCAGGCGAGTTCTTAGGGTCAGCTCATTGTGTAAAAGAGGAAATGCAGTAGATGATATGGTCTCTCCTTTGTATGCAGAATAGAATGTTAATTCAGATTTTTAAGACTCTGGGCCTGAGTGCTTCCCACTAAGTGCTTCCTCTCAGCTAAGCTGGCAGCTAACATGGAGGGAGTAGATCTATTTACAGATGCTGATTTTCACAGAACTGGGCCAAAAGTTGTCAAATAAGAAGTCTCAGCAAAACGTGGGGCTTAAGAGGCATATATAATTTCTCCCTAAATTCCTCCCACTTGTTTAGTCACCATTGCCTAGGTTGCATCCAGTGCTAGTTCTACTCAGAGTAGAACCACTGAAATTAATGAGCATGACTAACTTAGGTCCATTGATTTCAGTGGGTCTGTTCTGAATAGAACTTAGATAAATCCCCCTGTTTTGGAGTGGCATTGCTCACATTGGCACTCCTCCTGATTGGCATCTGGCATACACCTTTTTTGTTACCCAGAAATTTACCCAGGAGTTTTTTGTTACCCAGGAGTTTTCCAGCAGTAAGGATGAAGTACTTTGCATTTGCTCAAAGGCTGCTATCAAAATAATAATAATAATAATAATAATAATTATTATTATTATTATTATTTCTGCTTAATAATTTTCTGTCATGACTAGTCTTGGGTGGTTTTGTTTGCTTGTTTCTCAGTATTACTCAGCTGCAAAACAGGACTCATGTCCTCTAATTGTATAAATACTACATAGTGATTGTGGGTTTCATTTGCTTTCTAATCTGTAGCTTGCCTTAGTTTTGTTTTTGGTTTTTTTGGTCAACAGGAGTCACCCACTTCCCTGAAATCATAGGCCACTCCTTCTATCTGAATTTGGATTGTGTTGGCACTACCACCATCTGTCATAGCGTGCTGTTGGGCTGTGCCCCTTGGCCCACCCACTCCTTCATGGAACTGTCCCATGGGAAAGACATACAGTGCATGACTGATGTTCCCTGGGAGTTGAAAAACTTGCTAAATAGACCATGACTAAGGTTGCTTGCATCAGTGACAACTACGATGACGACTGCTATTCATAATACTATTCATATATTTAGGGCCCATGCCATTTAGGATTTTAAACGCTAATGTGACCACCTTTAACTGAGCCTGGAAACAAATTGGCAACCAATGCAGCTGTTTTAAAACAGGGGTTATATGACATCTAGATGGAACCACAACCAGGAATCTGGCTGCTGCATTTTAGGATAATTGAAGTTTCTGAGTTGTCTTCAAGGTCAGTTCCACACAGAGTTGGAGGCAGCAGTGCTTCTAAATACCATTTACTGGGAAACCATAAGAGGGGAGAGTGCTCTTGTGCTCAAATCCTACTTGCCGGTTTTGCAGAGGAATCTGGTTGGCCATTGTGAGAAAAGGATGATGGGCCGTTCAACTGATGCAGCAGGACTTTTCTTGTCCTCTTAGAGCACATTACGAAACTTCAGTCTGGAATTACTAGAACATGGAGTACAGTGGGCAAGTTGTCTGTGTCCAAAAGGGGTCATAGCTGACAAACCAGCACTCTAGCCACTGAGGCCACCTGATCCTCATGTGACAATTTTGGATCTAGGACTACCCGCAAACTGCAAACTGGCTACTTCCAGGGAGGCTCAGGTACTCCAGGTCTCCCTACCTCCTGGACTTGAAAACTCAGGACACACAACACCTCTGTCTTTTCAGGTTTCAGCTTCAAGGTACTTTGAAGCTAACACATTCTACCAATATATTATGTTTTGTTTTTTGAACAAACCATTGTGTGTCTTTCTTGTACGCTGTTGTTTCAATTGCCAGTACCACATCTCTCTCTCTCTTTAGTAAAGACTACCTGCATGCGTGCAATAATTTAGTGGTATTTACTAATATAAATATTTGCTTTGTTGAGCAACATTACACAAAATTCCTGAATTGCCGTCTAAGCAACTACTGGAATGTTTGAAGTGAAAAGAAAAAACTTGACCTTTGTGAAGATTGGCATAATGAAAACAGGGTTTCCACTGTTTGCAACTTGTGTCCATATGAAGAGGACTCGAAAGAGCGGGCCAGTAATCAAGACAGACATTGTTACTTTTGAATTCCAAAGGAAAGTTCTTGTCATCTGTAATTACATTGATAATGGAAAATATTTTTCATGAATTTCAGCCTATCTCTATGAGCTCTGAAAAAGACGGTTTTTGGCAAGTTGCTCTTGCAAATGATAAGACAAAACAACTAGATGAAGGTCTTTCATTTTATATTAATTTTTAGTAGTTACAGTAACATCTTAAGAGAGGGGGAGTTTTAATTTGGCTCTGCTTCTAATGAAATGAAGTTATATTAGCCTCCGATTGGTTTGAGGAGAAGCTGAGGAAGAAGGGTAGACATCCAACATTTCAGATGACTTCTATTTACATCTGGTAATATGTTTCTTACTCCAGATTTGACAGTAAATTTTTGAAGTTCTTTTCCTCTGATACACATATTTTCAGCCTACCCTAAATAACAGTGTGTCTACTTCCCCATTTGAATTGATAAAAATACACATGGAGATACCCAAGTTAATCGACCCAAGTTAAACCTCATGGACAGGATGAACCAAAATGGACAGATCCTTCTATCCTGATCTCCATCAACGAACTTCCTTCCTGACCATAGACATCTCTATCTGCCCATGGAAAGTGAGTTCCATGGCTTTCACCCCACACCCCCAGTTTAGCACTGCTTCTTTAAAACATTTCTTAAGTGTAATAATATGTTCATACAGTGCAATTAGGTGAGGGTAGAGGCAGATAGACCAGTGGCTTCCTCTCTCTTTTTGCAGTGATCCATTGCACTCATCAACTGAAGTGTTGCCATTTTTATATGGTAACGTTGTGTGGCTAATTGATCTGCAAATATTCATATACCTCATATTCTGTCATTACATTAAAGTACAGTTTCAGTCAGTACAGTTTCAACATACAATGAAGGGATTAGCAAAGCTGCAAAAACAGGGTTTCTGGTTATCTGGAGAGAGCCTGGTGAGAACAATTGGCAATTTAGGAGATTTTGTATCAGAGGTGGGGAATCATTTTCCACCCGAGGGCAGCATTCCATCATGGGCAGTCTTCCAGGGGCCGCATGGCCAGCGATGGGAGGGGCCAGAGGCAAAGTGGGTGGAGCAAGAGATAGGACTTCTACTTTTTGTACTGTAGGCTACCTTCTACCTATGCAAAGGCAGATGTTTCCATTCAGATTATGCATACCCTCCAACATTCTGTATGAAAATAGGGACATTTTATTTGCATTAGAATAGAATGTCCCTATTTCCATGAGGAAACACGTGCGTGCACATCTCTCCATCCACGAAAGCAAGATGAAAGCAAGATGAAGGGCAGATTCCTGCTAGACCAAAGCCCTTGAAGAAGGTGCAGAAGGAGCAGGACCAGTGAGGGATGTGACCTGGAGAGGGGACATTCCTAGGGAGAGTCCCGAGGGCCTTAGTTGCCCACCAGGCCTGTAGTTCCCCACTCCTGGTTTACAAGAGGTGCCTGCATAGGCTCTGATGAATGTGTGGAGGTTGCTGGTAGGTAGGCCTGTCTCCATGATCCTGCTGCCCATGTGGATGGAGCTATGGATTTCTGTTTGTGGGCCAGAACTGCTTGTACAAGCACCATTGGAATTCCTTCCCTGCCTGTCTCCCAGGCTGTTTCATGCTCACGCAGTGGCCTTAATTCATGTGCAGAAACATGGCACATTGCCCCGATGAATCATTTAAAATGCATCTATATTTGTTGCAAAACGATACTTTACTGGTTCCTGCACCCTACCTCCTTTCCTAGACTCTTTCCTTTATTTTGTTTCTTCTTTAAAACTGTCCGTACGTTTGGAAGCTGAACTTTACAATATGAGGATGATTGCAAAATCGTGATTAACCAGTCCTTGCTTTGAGTCAGTTTCCCCCTATTTCACAAAAGGCTTCCAAGAATAGTCTGCAGAAAACTCACTTTGCAAATTGCAGGGCAGATTTTTAGAGGGCAGTTTTAAAAGAATAAAGTCCTAAGGGTTTTATCTATATTTATGTTTCTTGTTCAAGCAAACTCTTATGTAAATGGTACAATTTGCCAACAACAAGCAGAGGAGCATTCTTAAAGAAGAGATTGCCTCTACATTTTGGGAGGTTTAGCATCAATTATTACCCCATACAATCGTCTAATGTATACTTGGGAACAACAAATACATTAGTCTGAAGCATCAGCTGCAGTTTATAGATATTTAAGGCTTAAAAATACATAGCCCCTTTTGTTTTGATGTGAAAATTGCCTTAAATTGAAAAACACTGCCCTTAGTGATGGCTTGAAAAAATGGAGATAGCTTTTATGTACTTTTATTTTTTTATAGCCATTAATGTTGCAGTAAATCTTCTATTATTGTATACAGTTGAGATTATTCTTCATTCTTTTGCCTTTGGACAGGAAAGAAATTACTGGATTCCATCAGTGTTATTGGCAATCCCCATATTCTGACATCTGTTCCTTTCTAAACATTTTACCAACCTTGATGAAATGCAGTTTAGTGTTCAAAGCTGACTTGAAGGAAAAATTGGATGATAAAAAAATAACATTGATTAAACACCAGAAGTCATTTACCAATGACTATCAATATTTTGATGGCTGGAATAGTCTATTCCAGAAAACCTAGACATTCTACAGAAATTTTAATCATATTTAATCTTCAAATTTAGCTGAAGAATTGACTTCTTTTTTTCTTTTTCAAAGGACAGAGACAGAAGATGGATTCTGGTCAATTTTAATTAAACATCTTTGACTTTTGCACATCAGGAATATTTTGGACATGTTTTGGATATGTTGTAAATTGTATGACAGCAGGATTGGTTTGATCTAGGCTTTCAATCCTGATGCCCGTTTAGAGCAGGGGAAATTTTATACACTTGGATTTTAGGATTTCCTCCAGCACTTATTTTTTAAAGCATGTCCCAAGTAAGTTAGAATTGCAATCTGATGGAAACCACATCCTGTAACCTGAAACCTGTAACCTGAAAGCCCTGTCCTGTAGTCTTAGGGATGTTTAAGCAGGCTGTACTTCTTCACTAGAGAAGGAAAGGCACTCTGTGCATCCTCAGAAACTCAATTCTCTTCTCACATCCCAGATCTGTGGTTTTGTAGATTAATCTTAGCAACTCAAGTTTAGCCTTGGACCACTCCACCCTTCTGGCATGTCACCAGTTGTTGTAATGGAAAATGGTGTGTTACGAATGGAAGATTCAACATTAAATGTTAAAAAGTTCCTTTTCTTTCATGTCTATGGCAGCTGACTTTATGTGTCTGCCCTGGCAATCTTTCCTCGTTTGTGTCTTGACATATGTGTCCTACTCATCTCTGTTGTTACTTAGATTCTTGAGCAAGCCAGCCATAAACCCATACTTTCCAAGGCAGGATTAGCAGCTCGTGTTTCAGTCTCAACAACATATTTCCTTTTTACCCTATGCTTGTGCACTGTATATGAATAGTGCAAAATTGGTTACTGCAAGTATATAAGTATGACAGCAACCATATGACTACTTCCAGGTTTCTAGTGGCTGTCCCCTGCCCCCCAACTGTGCATAAGGAATATAAGTAGAAAAAAAAAAGAATGTTCAAGGTACTATGAGGAATATTCAGTTATGTTGTTCCATCAGTGCAAGGAGTTTTGACTGTGCAATGCAATTTGCTCCCTCTCTCCCTCCATGCTCTCTAAATCTGTTGTGGGAGGTCCCCCAACACTCTGGAGTAGATTTGAAAATGATGCAGGGCATGCACAGAGAGAGTAGGGTGGAAGGGTCTGTTCCTCAAACTTGGGGGAAACATTTCATCCACCCTATGGGTGGGTGAGTGGGGTCACCCACCTGTCAATCATCTGACATCATGATGATGGAGGTGGGCAGCTCTGCCTAGCTGTCCAGGCCAAATTGAACCCCCTAATGGGCCAAGATTGACCATGGACCAAAGGTTTCCAATTCCTGAACAAGTGCAGCAGATTCAAGTGTAAATGCTTTATCTAAGATTCAAGTGTCCTTCATGTTCTGAGTGGAGCTCTTTGCCAGTAAGCAGAATCTCTACTGTTATTTTCCGGTCATAACTTCAGGCTGCAGGGGACATGAATAAACAGGCTAGGCAAGAGTAGGGTACTCTTGCAACAGAGATTGTTGTTAGGAAATGACAGTGGGAAGTAATTTGAGGATTGGTACAGCTTGTATGGCATGCAGGCAATCCACTGAGAATGAGTGTCACAAAGAATTACTGGAGTAACATCAAGCCTATATTCTGAGTCCCTTCATTGAGTGCCATTTTGCTTTTGTAGCCAAAATTGTAAGAGTCATGCACAAGCGGTGAGGCACCAACAGACTTGGGAGTGGAATGCGGACTGATAGTTGAGAGGAAAAGCCGGAAACTGGCTTAAGGAGGGGGCATGGAATAGTGTAGCTGGAAATGAAGGATGCAGGAAGAGATCCAAGTAGATGTTAAAAGAGTAGCTGGTACTATCTCATAGCCTCACTAGGACATCTCCTGGTTTATGCTATTTTTAGATGTCCCCAGAAACAGAAGCGAGAACCACCCACTGAAGTCAATGGACAAATCAACAGTTCATATCCCAACCACCCAACCCAGCCATCCATTAAGGGTGGGCTGGAATCTGCTTTGCATGCAGAAGGTCCCAGGTTCAATCTCCAATGACTTCTTCAGGTAGCGCTGGGAGAGGCTCCCTGCCTGAACCTTGGAGAGTTGATGCCAGTTATTGTAGACAATATCAAACTGGATATTGACTCAGTATAAGGCAGCATCCTTCCTGGAGTGGAATGCTATCCTGATCAGAAGCACTTCACACACTTCACATGTTTTGTTTTATGGGCCCACTTGAATCACCTTAATACTTGTTTGTGTATCTAGGGCTCCTCCAGATATCCCTTTTATTGTTAATTTGTGCTCATTCAACTATCATGGTTGAAGATTGTTCTTATGTTGCTCTTGGGGTGGTTACACGCAATCCCACTTCCATTGCTGTTTGTGCCCTTTAACAGTTGGGATAGTCACACTGTTTCACTTCTAATCAGTGCATATCCAGTAACTTCCTACTGAAATCCCAATTCTTATTATTTTTTAATCACAAATGTTCTAGTTTATTTTTGGCCCCACTTTTGTCCCTCTGTAACCTCTCTGAACACCAATAGTGTGTAGGATTGGGGGCACCACCGAGGAACAGACTAAAGCAGAATAAATTAATCACCAGTGTACTATGCCTGAAGAATGCAACTGTAAATGAAACACCAGTCTGGATGGGCCCCAGTCTTTGTATTTGTTCTGGTTCCCCACACATCACTTGTGTATTGTGCAAAGAAAGCCCAGAAACTTGATCTGCAGTGGAAGCCTCCTGAATTAATTGGGAGTTTTCTAAATTTACCACTTGCCACATGCTTGAGAATGAGAACTATCTTTCCCATGCAACATCTGGGGTGTTGATGAAGCTAATATGCTCCAGAAGTTATAAGCTGGCTGCATCATACAGCATTAGTTTTGAGCTACTGAATTAAATTGGCTTCTTTCGTTGATGAGGGCTTTTTCCATCTAATTAGAGAAATTTGGTTAATATTTGATTGTTTGTAGGGCATTTCCTTCTTGAAGAATAGAAAACCTTTCAGTGCAACCTCTAAATGTATTTTTTAACCCAGGCTTGAAAAAATGTGTTTTTTTAATGGTGAGAACGATTAATTGGTCCAACACACATGTTTTGCATCTGAGGGTTCACACGCCTCCTTGTGATGCAAGCTCCAAAGCACACCATATGTGTATTTGGGTGTGAAAACACATGCCATGCCACTCTGCTTTTTTGCCAATGTGTTTTCCATAGTTTCATATTTGTCCTGCTCAATCACACCATTGAAACTTTTGGTTTTGTACACAGTGATAGGTTCAAGTGTGACCCCCCACCTACTCTACATTGTAGTGCTCCTGTTTATAGCCCATATTTCCTTTAAAATTCAACTGGTAAGAAACATGTCTTAGATTTGCAGCAGATTCTTGTTCAAAAGAAAATCCCACAGTGACCAAAAGTATTTAATTGAGCATAGAATGGCAGATTATTGTTTTGTAAATGCTTATTTTAATGTATGTATGTGTATGTTTTTTTGCTTAAAATATTGTAAGTCGTTTTGAGTTGCCATGGCAAAAAAGGAGCTAATAAATTTAATAAATAATAGTAATGAATTAGGTTTGGATTTCAGCATAGGATGTAAAATAGTCGGAGGGGGAGGGGTATATCCGCACTGCAAACTTGTATCGTTTTTAGATGACTGCCTGGAATTGCAATCCTTCCAAGCTCACGGGAAAGTTGTCCAAGGTTGTTAAGGGCAAGCCAAATTCCCATGTCCCACTTATACTCCTCACTTGCAGCCTGTATCAACACCGTAGTGTTGCTCTTTGGGTGCTCTGCATTCCTCATCAAACCACAAATTATACATGACACTCAGTTGCATGTAGTTTGTCTCCGACATTGTGTTTTATTGCAAAATGCAGCCATGAAAGGCTCTAGAGTGGAATGGGGAGATGGGAAGGATTTTAGTAGCTTTTCCACTAAGAACATTCCCCCAACTGCTTTTCTCTGCTGCAGATGGGGAAAATAGAGTTTGGGGGCTATTTTTTTTAGTAGAAAATCCATCAGAGGGGAAGGGCCAATGGACAATGGTAGAGCTTTGAATGCAGAAGGTCCCATTTCAATCCCTGGCATCTCAAAGTAGGGCTGGGATTCCTTCCTGTCTGAAACACCAGGGAGCTGCTGCCAGCCAGTGTGGTCAGTACTAAGCCCGGTAGATGGGTCCAAGTGTCTGATCCTCTATATGGCAAATTCCTATGTTCCTAAAAAGACACTCTTCCTAGTTTCCCACCTCAAATGTCATCCCTCACAATTGTACTTGCTAACAAAATAAAACATTTGAGAAAATTTGCACACAGTTTGGGTCACAGATGTGTTTTCATTCCAACCTGTTCCCAAGGTGGGGAGGATGTCAGCTGTGGGTGTTTTAAAACATGGCACCAAGAAGTCTATTTCAACCTTTCTTGCATCTATGGTGTTCCATATGAAGGAAGGAAGGAAAGTCAAACTCGTCTCACAGAGAAGGAAAGTGGTCCATATTCTCCATAATCCTGGAGAGAAAAATCTACTTTAGATTAATAGGGCAAATCATCCTTCCCACAACGTATTCTGCGCTGGAGCAGAAAAGAAAAATGGCTTTGTAGATTAAATTAAGCACTCAAAATGGTTAAGTTAAATTTTACTTTTGCAAAGCAAGAACAAAGTAATGCTTCTGACGTTTAAGGTTTTGGTGGATCTTGGCTCTTGGAACTACAAAGTTGATTTAAAGCAACAACAACAACAACAACAACAACAAAACCTCGGATTGTAAACTTCATGGTGCAAACCAGGTCTCCGGGAGGAAGGGTGGATGTAAATTGAATCATTATTAATAGCATCAATTATTAACGATAAAAACAACAAGAGCAACATGTGGAATAGTGGTCTGATAGTTCTTTTACAACAACAGAAACAAGTTCAACAGAAACAAAACCAGCAGAGTACATTTCAGTTGTGATGTTGCATACAATAAACACACAACGGGCAATCTACAGTGTTTTTAGTTTGTTTTAAATCAAATTAGGAGACATGAGGGCTCAGAGGGTCAGATCCTACACCCTTAGTAGATGTGAACTCAGGCTTTATGGCATCATATTAAAAATGGAGTGTGTGTGTGTGTTGAGGTGTTCACGTCATTTGAAATAACTTTAAATCTTACGTTCGCTACACTGCATCTGATAGTGATGGTCTTGGTGGATAGGGTCCTCAGAAAGCTGGTATCTGAGGGTGGGGTCATAGAAGTTGTGTCCTTAGGGGGAACTGTGCCCATTTGAAGCTTTCAAATATATAATCTGAAGGGACTGTTGGACTACATTTGTGTTAAATATGTCATTTGGGCCATAACATTCATCAGTGATCTTCTCTGGACCATGAAGAAGCCTGTGGGCCAGCTCAACTGATGAGTGAATAGATTGCCCCCTTTGTAGGCTACCAGCAACTAATTGTATAATAACTTTTTGCTTAGTGCTGTTATGATTAGTTGATCAGCATTTCATATGGGAATTGGGCTGTGCCCCATGGCAATGTTTTCCATTTTTCACTTATGATTTTTTTCCCTCCCCCCACATAAGTCTTCAATTTTGAACCTTGAATTGAATACACATGGAAACTGACTTTGCATGGAAAAGATCAGTGACAAAAATTGCATGACGTTTCCATACCATAATTATTCCCTGAATCAGTCTTGGGAGTCTTTGGGAGTTCTGGAAAAACCTGCAATAAAGCTGTTTGTGTTTATACCTAGAGTATTTACGGCTTAATTCCATCTCTCTCTCTTTTTTATGTACAGACAAATTGTTTCCAAAAGAGGGGACTTTGCGTAACTTTTTACATTACTGCCTTTGTCTTTGTAGCCAGGGCAGGCTCTTGAAACTCAAACCTTTTAAAAGCAACAGGATTAAGCTGAAAACTAGGTTTTGTTTCGTTTTGTTTTAAAGACCATGTTCAAAGCATTCAACATTTGCAGTGGTTCTATTCTATTGACAGTACTTAACATTCCCATTTTTTTCTCTTGAAGTAGGGCACTCCCCTTAAGTGATTTAATGCATTGTGTACTATAGATAGTGTTTAAGGCACAGAAACTGGTAACCCTCTTGCAAAGAGCTGAAGCTAAATAGTAATTCACATAGTGGAGTAAACTCAAAGTGGAGTAAACTCAAAGATCCCCTAGAGATGATGGGAGTTGTAGTTCAATACCATCTGGGGGCCTAAAGCTAAAGAGCACTGCTGAAACATCTTACTAAATGCAAGGGGATAGTTAGTACAGTGGTACCTCGGGTTACATACGCTTTGGGTTACAGACTCTGCTAACCCAGAAATAGTGCTTCAGGTTAAGAACTTTGCTTCAGGATAAGAACAGAAATCGTGCTCCAGCGGCGTGGCGGGAGCGGGAGGCCCCATTAGCTGAAGTGGTGCTTCAGGTTAAGAACGGACCTCTGTAACGAATTAAGTACTTAACTCGAGGTACCACTGTACTTCACAACAATGATGCAAAGGGAAGACGAACTATAGTACCTTGATCTACTGAACCGACTACATCTACTTAACTTACTGAAAGGACTGTGCAAACTTTACAGTACTGAAGTACTCTGCTGTTGAAGGCAATGTTGAAATAAACTATTAGCATTCTATTCAAACAGAAAGGTACAAGGGTGTTTGAATAATATAAGTCCATGTCAGAGCTTGTTCCATCTTTAATGGTTCATATCTGATCACATTTTTATTTCTAAGTATCAGACTTGTGGGGTCTCCACACAGACACTTCACATCACTTTACAAATCACTCGGACTCATGCCATTCAAAAACCTTGTGCTCATATTTCTGCGTCAGTTAAAATTCCCTGTGTTATGGTTCCTCAAGAAACGAGAGGCTTTCCCTATAATTCAAACAGTCCTATTTATGCTTGCGCTTGGGGAGAATTGCTACTGAATCTAACCTATGCCCTCCAACAGTGTTCCAAGACTGTACCACCAGCAAATCCGAGCTTAATAAATTAATAAAGACAGGCAGTTAGAGTAGAAGCAGAGCTGACCTCCTCCACAGCATGGGCACCCCAGATGTTTCCGATAACTAAGTGTGCCGCGCTGTGAGAACACATGTGTGCAATATATAGAATTAAAACAATGGGAACCAAAATGGAAAGGGGTGGGGAACTCAGTGCTTTCCAACCCACCCACGAGAAGACAGGCTTTTTATTTATTTTTTAAGAGCAGCTGAACATGATTGTGTTTCATGTACATAAAATAATAATAATTTAATTAAGGTACAAATTAATAAGTGGTAAAATATGCCATCCTATCATCAGGTACTGGAGCCCCAAGTGCTCACAATTTGTGTCTTTCTGGGCCAGTTACAATTGTGTTTTCATTTTGCCCAGTCCCCACAATTCCAAGAAGCCAGACCACATGCCAACTCAGTACAAGCGTATAATGTGGAAGTTGGTCTTTTAGAAGCTCAAATTGGATTGCCGCCAACTCCTTTGGCTGGACTGTTCCATGTCAATTTCTTCAGTAAGACTGGTGTCTAATCCAGAATATTCTGATTGCAGCCTATGTGTTCTGAGGTTGGGGGGGGGGCTACCTTGGCTATTCCTTGACTGAGGATTGTGTGGATGCAGGGAATGTGTACATGTTTCGTTAAAAGCAGCCAATGCTGTTTAAACAAAATGAGGCTTATTTCCTGATATAAACAGCAGCTGGGGGTGGGAAATTCTGTTGGGACCATGGCAGAGGAGAGAGGGTTGAATTCTCTGTTTTGACCCCTTGTATTGTTCATGCAGCTCAGGCTTATCTGTGACAATCCTTGACTGGATTCTCTCAGTTTCTCATTTCCCCCCACTTTTAAGTTCTGTTCTCCACATTTCCACATCACTTTTCTTTTCTCTTTTTTAAAGGCTCTCATGGAAATTTATCTGCATTCCAATGTAAATTTCTCCCAGTATACACATTTTTGTATGTAATTTTGCCAAATAGACCCATTTTTGCAGAGCAGTTTGCCATAATATAATGCATTTCTGCATATTGTTTTTAATTACTAAATGCATTTTTATGCACACTTTAACCTTGTATATGCATCTTGGTACATGCTGCTTGACTGACGAATTCCCTTGCAAAATTCAGAGAAGTGCACATTTTGAAGGGTGGCTGTATTCTGGTTCTTGAATGGTTTCAGAAAGTACAGATTAGGTAGGTTTGCCTTTAAAAGTGAATTGGATTGAATTTCTCTCCCATCTGTATCTGTTACATAACAAAACATGTGTGTGCTAATTGCTTTCACACAACATTGTTTGACCCATTGACTTAAGGCAAACAGGAAGATGATGTATGGTTGGAATTCTTTGTTTATCTAGACAGAGGTTGTTATCACAGAGTACCAACCTTGGGATAACAAAATTGAAACAATTGAATTTTGACTGTGCAGAGACAAGTGTTTAATTTTTAATTTTTATCTTCAGTCTACTAGGGATGTCAGTTCCCAATTGAGGATTGCTATTGGTGAAGCAACATTTTATTGCAGTCTGGGGTTACAGCTTGTAGGGGTTTTATGAAGCCAGTGACTATGGGATAACTTTTCAAGGCCAATGTGCATCCCCCACCCTGAGAACTCCCAAGCAATACTGTACTTTAAATTCTTTAAATCTAAACTCTCAAAGGAGAGAAAACTGGTTGCATTGTGCAGTAACAGAGCAGTCCTGTTCATCCTTACTAGGCTACCTGCGTGTAATTCTGAAGATCAGAGGAGAGTCCTTACTGAGCAAGGATAGAAACAATCGGCTTATATCGAGTATTTTTACTTCATAGGAATGCGGTTCTGCTTGCTGAAAATCTATCCTTTGCATGGAGTCAGGCATAATCCTATGCCTACTTTGCCCTTGCAGTAAAAATATGCTTAATAGCAATTTCAGAAGAAGAGAGGGGGGAAAAGAATCTATTTAAAGCTGGTTGAACAGAATATCTACTCATAGATGGAAACTGTAAGTGAATAATGTTAATGGAGCTCTGTTTTTGTAAAATGCAAGGGACAACTAATAGAATCTAGCTACTTTAAAAGTAGATGATTGAATTACATTTAAGAGACTACCTAATTTATGACCTTTAAAAATAGTTTTTAGAGCTGTCTGCTTGAGGAGGATTGTAAAGCCTATGGTCCCATCATCCAAAAATTTTTTAGTAGTCTCTTCTCATAGTCTGCATTCCACCCAGTGCACCCTTTGTGTTATTACTTTATATTGATGTAACATTAGCATTCCTTATGCTAAAGCCAGTGTTATTCCAGAGGCATACTCCTTTTCTTTTTTAACGTAGGAACCAAGGGGTGAAGCAGGGGAGTTAAGAGAGTGGAGGTAGTTGCCTATTCTTGAAACAAATATTCTAACATATTAGATAGCCAGATACAATATGTTATCTGGCTATCTAATATGGCATCTACCAAGTGAAATATGTGGGATCCCCAGTGCTAATCTTAGAAGTTCTGTGCATAAGGACAAGAAGTTCCAATTACAGCCCTTAATGTCATTTTAATGCTATTTTTTAAAATGTAATTATAACTCCAATTGCGTTTGAGATTTGAAGCTGACAATAGTGATACAGAAAGGAACACTGCAAAAAATAGCTTCGCTCAAACTTTATTAGCGATTAAAGAAAGAGGAGTACCCAGCCAGATTTATGCCTAATTATTTGCAACCGAAATAGGAAGCCTTTGTTTTCTGGGTGTACAGCTTGCAGAACTTTGTTTGTCTCTGTCCTGCGGCCATTTAGCTGGTGTCATTTCAAAAAGTGGGGGGTTTTTTGTTCATCACTTTGAGCTTACGGTTTTCCTAGGCTTTTTCATTTGTAATAACTACATTTTGTTCTCAACCCAATGACTTTGGACACATGTGACACGATAGATAGATTTTGGTTATTGGAATAAGGAGATTAGGTTCTTCAAAATTTGCTATCCTTGGGGTTTGGCTCCTATTGCATGTCTCTGAGTTTCGATGACTTGGAGGAGGAATTCTCCATTCTTGCCAGTTTAGGGTGCAGTGGCTATCATGGGCTAATACAAGAGCTTGTTTTTGATTCCAACCAAGTGTGTCCCTAAATAGCTAAACCATTATGAACTTGCTAAGGGATTCCCAAACTGTGGTCTGTGAATGAGTTTCATGCAGGTAGTCTGCACCAGGACTTTTCAAATGTTCAAAGAGGCCCAAGCCACTTCCAAGTCTTGAGGCCCTTACCCATAATAAAAGCTTTAAAATGATGAGACATAAGTAACTGAAAGCTGCTCCCTTGCTTGCCCCAAGCTCAGAGCAAGAAATAAAAACGATAGGCATGTGTTCTAGTCTGAAAGCTAAATGCCCAGATCAAATGAGATAACTTTGCACAGTGGAAGGGGCTCAGATCCTCAAACATTTAGGTTGCAATTGGGACCCCACTTTGCTGGGAATTAGCCACACTGAATTCAATAGAACTTCCCCCAAAGAGGACATGGTTAGGCTTACACCATAAATTGCTGTGCAAATGGCATTTTTAAAGCATGGCTTGTGGAGACAGGGCTATTTAAAAAGGAGAATTAAAGGACAATTCTACTACCTAGTGGTATGGGATTATGATTTCCATGCATAGCACACACTGCTGTAACACACCTGTACACTTTCCTCGTGGGCATATACATGCTGTCTTGCTTAAAGCCACATTCCATGACATTTAGAAGCCTACGCAGAGTGGGAGAACATCCCCAGAACTGGGACTTTGGCAGCACTAATGCAGAGGAGTGTTATAGTCAAGCTTCACACCAGAGGCGTCTTGAAAGAGGCCAACAAAGCTTTGTGAGAGATATTTTTAAAAAAAGAAAAGAGAAGAAGCCACAGAATCACAAATCCAGCACAATGAGCCTCAGCTCACATCCTTCTTAGTACACAAACAAGCCACTTTGTTATTGATTGATTTCTTGTATTTATATCCTACTGGTGGTGCATATGGTTTTCCCCCTCCTCGCTTAATCCCCACAATGTTTTTTTTTTTTTAAAATACATATTTATTAAGATTTTACAAAACAAAGAATTTCATCATTTCAAAATACATCATTTCCATACATAAAGCTCAAGAAAAACAAAAATATATGACAGAAAAAAAAGAAAAGAAAAAAAATAGAAAAACAGAAAAAAGAAAAACACTCTTTCTTAAATTTATAAAGTTCCATGCCCCTCTGTCTTGACCTCCTCACATCCCCCTTTTTTGTGTTCCACTTTACTCCAATCAGATTCGCTTAATCCCCACAATGACCCTGTGGGGTAGTTTAGTTTGAGAGACAGTGGCCAGTTTCCAAGGTCACCCATGTCCAAGTAGGGATTTGAACCCTGGCCTTTTCCAGGTCCTAGTCTTCTTTTGCACTATTAATTAAGGTGCAGAAGCTTCATTCTCCATATTATGATGTAGAGGAATCAGCTATTTAGAGTAGTGCTGAAATACTTTAAATGTTGCTTTTCTTCATTTGGTGACATATCTCCAAGCAGATCACAGGGATGTCATTCCACAGTCGTTTGCAGATTTTCTCCAGTGAATACTTCTTGATTTTGTTGAAATGTTACAATTCATTGTGCTATGATTGGCTGTGTGAATGGCGTGGAGCTGTGTTCCGATTGGATGTGTTGCGTCGCTATCCAATGATTGTGCAAAGAGCAAGTTGAATGACAACGTGAGTATACAATTCAAATTTTCTGCTGTGTCGGTCAGTTAGTCATCCAATTAGGGGTACAAACAATAGCACATAGCTCTTAGAAGTAACCAACACAGCACAAATTCTCAATTGTATATTCATATTCACACACACACATTTTGATCCGTTCTGTCAAGTGTTGCTGCTGCTGTTGTTTTGTTCCTTGACTGGATGGCTCATATAATTAACTAAGATTGTGAACTGCAGATTGCAATGCAACACACAGTTTGAAATTTGCTCTCAGCAAATCTTCAAGAATGTGACCTTAAAATCTATTATGAAAAAGGAAAGCTCGTGTACTACACAAATTAGTAAAAGGTACTTTGGCAGTTCATGAAATAGGTTCTGGAATGGCCACAAACAATATTTTTGGGGGCAACATTGAAATAATGTAAACTGACTTTAGTAGAGGTAATGTGGCAAAACTTCTCATGGTGTGTTTGATCCTGCATTTTCCGCATTAGCAGTGACGGGTGTGGGTGTGAATAATATTTAATCAATTGCAAATGTAAAGCAGGGCCATTTTTGCCTTTTAAATAATTCTAGGATGGCATCCCAGTATATCGGTAGTGGATAATATTTCTAACCCAGGCTCCATCTACACTATACTTATTTAAAGCAGTATCATGCCACTTTAAACAGTAATCCCAAATAATCCCAGGAGCCATAATCTGTTAAAGATGCTGTGAGTTGTTAGGAAAGTTCCCTTCTTCTCTCACAGAGGTACAATTCCTAGAGTTCTCTAACAGCTGTCAGCAACCTTAACCAACTACACTTCCCAGGATTCTTTGAGGGAAGCCGTGCCTGTTTAAAGTGGCACAATACTGCTTTAAATGTATTTTGTGGAGGGGGTCCTAATGCTTCCTATTCAGCTGTTTTGACTGGCTTGTGCAGGTTGCAGATGTTTTCACAAAATGGTGGGGGAAAGCTACAACTAGTAGGTGTTTGGGACTGCAGATAGTTGCAGGGTGGGACTGTCATAGCCCACCCCCACCCCCTGGCCTTATGTTGTACAGACCTGATGGTGATGGACCAAAACAAGGACCCGAGGCAAATGTTTCTTTTGTTGTGCACATTGTTCATTGTCATAAAAAGCCCTAGTTTCATTTGAAAGTATGGAAAGTCATATCATATGATCAGAAAACAGTTACCATCACAGTGGACCTGTTATCAGGTTCTTAAGTGAGCGACAGTTGCCGCCTCTGTTTTTATGGCTTATTCTACTTCATTAATTTCCTGTTTTCACAGATGGGGAAACTGAGGCAGAGTGATTAAGCAACCTGCTTTAAGTTCTTGTCTGAACCAGGATTTTCATAGATCTTTCCTCCTGATCATGTGTACAGACTACTAAGACCACAACTTTCTATATGTTCCAGGTAAGACAATATTGCACTGTGTTTCACTAGTGTAGTCTGATGTGTTCTTAGCCTATTAGGTTGATGGGGGTCCACATTAATTCTGAGTTTGGAAAAGTGTAAATAGAAATAAATATTTCCATAAGTACAATGATTCCTCTGCTTGGTTAAAAGAGAACAAAACAAGCTTTCTTATGCAGATGCTGCCTTTTAAAAGACTGCAAACAGGAAAAAATGTGATCCATGAAAGCAGTATCCTTCTTCCTCTTGGAAGACAAAAAAATAATTTTGAGGCCAGACAGGTCTTATGACATAAGAAGATTCTACCACATAAACTCTTCTTTTGGTACACAATGGATGCACATTTTGTGGTACATGAAATCTGGAGGAAACCCTGTGAAAACCACTCCATTATTATGAGCTTGATATTGAAACAAACTAGTCCCCACTTCCAAGTAAGTTGCAGTGAGGAGCATCTGGAAATGAAACGGCACACATTAAGTAAGATGTAGGGTGGGTGTGAGAGAGAATGAGAGTGTCTGATACATGAATTGCTTACATTGGAGGCAGTGGAAGTCCTGGTTTTAATGAAAAGTCATCATGGTACAGTTTTGAAGGCATAAGCAAGCACATGGATATACTTGCTAGATTGATGAGCTCTATATGTTTACAGTGATGTACCTGTATATTTTAATCAGTCAGTCTATTGAATACATGAAGGGGGAGCAGACTTCTGCACACAATTCTCTTTCCAAATCCGGTGTAACATATGAAAAGGGTTTTAGAGATTACATAGACTGTGTTCATATCCCATAGGGAAGTACAAACAATGCCTTTCCATGCACAAATGAAATGGTACCTGCTCCCACCTCCTTGCTCCTCGCAGCACCTTTCAGCTCATGCTAAACCTAACCATGGTTCCTGACTTAGTGATAGGTTCATGCCAGAGATCATAGTGTATTTTGTCCCATAAAACCAGTGTCAGTGAATCAAGAACAAACCTTGGCTATATTTTGTGGTTTGTTGGGAGCAAAGCAAACCACAAACCCATTTCAGATGTCATGTTAAGCTGGGGATCATGTTTGTTTTCCTCTCGGCATGAGCCATCAGGATCCAGGAAGAGTGGGGAGAATTGAAATGGATGCTATGGATACTCACTCCTGCATGGCTAGCCATTGTTTATGTCCGGACATGGCCATTATCTTATGGGGTAGGGAGAATTCTTCTTTTCCATAATTCACTCTGACCTTCTTCAAAGTTAGTGAAGAGGCCCTAAGTTAATGTGACTACTTTGGAACTGAGAAGTATGGCTCAAGTATCCTCATGTCTCCACTGCCAGGAGACCCAGAGGCAAACCAACAGGCTTTAAAGGGCCATGAGGAACCCCATTGGTCCCTTGCATCACCTGACTCCTGTTGGTGTTGTAGCTTTTTGACCACCTGCAGTGGGGCAACAGAGAACTGCTCAGCAATGCTCTCAACTGACAGGTGGCAGCGGTGCAGAAAGTCAGGTGGCTGGGTCCAGCTTCTAGAGTCCCAGGTTTGAAATTGGATTTCCTTATAGCCCTACAGTTGCAACATACTTGCTTGGCAAACCAGTCCTAAATGTTTGCACTGGCATAGTAGCCTGCCATGCTGAGTAATGTTGCTGAAACAGTGTCATGGTCTGCACAGGCACAGCAGCCAGTCCCTTCCAACCTATGGATTTATTCCCTAGCACAGCAAGCCTTAGGATCGGGCCATTAGATAATCAATTTCTCTGCCTGAAACTATTTAAGCATCACATTTGCTTCTAACAACTCCCTGTAGAAAAGTTTAATACGCTATGTGGATTCCCTTAGTCTTTGGGATCAGTGGAAAACTCCTCAGGATTTCTATATTAATATTCCCTTCGACTCAAATAAGGGCTTTCAAAGTGAGCCTGGGAGTTGTTACTACCCTCCCCTCCCATCTTCAGTTTACTGTCTATTTTTAACCCTGTACATACAGCACAAAGTAGTTTTGTTTTGGTTATGGCAACACAGGTATACTGCCACAAAGGAGCTGACCACAATTACTTAAATGACATCTTTGTGCAAAGGCTTATCCTTTCAACAGACAACCTGAAACTATTAAAATGTAATATATGCTGGGTTGTACCCTTAATTCCTTCTGAGCTGTATCAGGGTGACACAAGAGAAAAGGGGAGAAAAACTCAAGCATTAAAGTCCTCCTCTTTGTTTTCTCTCTCTCTGTGACCCCAGCAAACTCTTTAGCAAGCCATGGTTCAGTAAACTGGCACACAGCAGCAGTTCTGCAGTGGAAAAATCATAAACCAGATGGAAGCTTAACATTTTTGTTTAGTTTTTAAGAGCAGTTTTTATAACATCGCTTAACATCATTCTGATGCATCATACTGTTTACACTTAAGAGTTTGTAGCTAAGATGTTTACACTACAGAGAATGTTTTAAGATATTTTATAGTTATGATATTTAGATAATTGGCAAGAAAAAAGATAGTTTGTTGAGATTACAGTGATGTTGGTAACCGTGAAGTAACTTATGAGACTCAATAAATATGTCCAGTTTGGTGGAAAGTACAAACTAAGTTAAAACAAAACAACACAAGAGAGAATGTCTTTTTAGTGAAATCATTTCCTTTTCTTAATCAAAAGATGACAACCACAGCTTTAGAACTCCCATCTGTAACACACCACTCCACATATCTGTGAATCTACTGTGGGTATACATACAAAATGGTACAATTAAATCAGTTGCTAAAATGTTTTTTTAAAAAATAAAAAAATCTTGTGTGAATTGTGTGCAACAGTGGACAAAGTTCACGCTCTGTGGAATACCTAGTGATCAAAAGTCAGCCGTGTTTAACTTCTGCTTAAGGTCTTCATTTTCATATGAATGCAGCTCTGATGTTTTAATGAAGAATGTGCTTCTTCGAAGCATCTGGTCTTTGGAACATTTTTTTCCAAAAGACGTATTAATCAAAAACAATAACTTCTTTTAACTTTTGCAAAGTGCTCTAAAAGAATGAAATAATCTGTGTGTGGGCTTCAAATGTTGGGAATGCAAACATTTCACAATAAACATGTGTAAATGAAAGTACTTGGCCAGATATGCTGAAAGATAGTACATGTTGGGTTAATTAATGCATACTCTATTAAAATAAACCTTGCTTTCAAGATCTGACCAATAAAAATCATTAGTATATTTGGATCAGATGTGCTGATGGATTATTTTTACGTATATGTTAAACTTTTGCAGAAAGGATTGTCCTTGAAAAACCTAAAACCAGATTTGAAATTAAAGTCAAAACCTTCCATTATTTCTCTGTCCTCTTTGTGTTTTCAATATAGCAATATGATGAATTATTCCAGTTTTATCTGCTCTACCTGCAATTGATTTACTATTGATAGCCTTAAATTTATCATTTTAAATGTGCAAATCACAGTTATGCAGCCGGTGAGTTGTATAGTTTCAAAGACATTGTTCTCCTCCAGAATGTAGTATCTGATTCTAACTATAATCAAATTACTCTACCGCTTTATTTTTAATCAAAAAAGTGTTTATCTTTCCTGATCTTGAATTGGAACCATTTTAGCGGTAATCTAATGTTTTTTAAAAAAGGAAAAAATGTAGCATGCTGGTTGTGAAATCGTCCATGTAACCAAGCATTTATTTTATTTACACACATTTTTCTTGCTGCCATATAATTCATCTAGTTTTAACTGATCTGTGTAAAAATGGGGAGCTTGGTTTGCGCAACTTGCTGTGCCTGCACCATCACCCAGAACGAGCTGAAAGTCACAAAGTGTTCAAACAAAGGCATCAGAATCTAAGGCCAGTGTAATTTGTCCCAACAGCAATGACAAGGCGTACAGTGGTGCCTCGCAAGACGAAAATAATGTGTTCCGCGAGTCTTTTCGTCTTGCGATGTTTTTTGTCTTGCGAAGCACGGTCCGTCGCAACTGTGCCTCTTTAAGCGGCTTTAGGAAAAAAGCGAACAAACTCGCAAGACGTTTTCGTCTTGCGAAGCAAGCCCATAGGGAAATTCGTCTTGCGAAGTGACGCAAAAACTGAAAAACGCTTTCGTCTTGCAGGTTTTTCGTTTTGCGAGGCACCACTGTATTGCTTTCAAGAGCAGTTTGCTCAGATGAGTAAAACTGCAGGCAGCTGTAGTACAGATTTGATTTGTACTTGACCTGTCCTTTAAAAACAAGCTCCCTCTTACATTCTTAAAGTGGCAGCAAAAAGAGGCTTATTTGACGCAAGGAAGAGAACATGACCCAGTGGGTTGGTTTTGGGAGGGACGTGAGAAATAGACTTCAGGGGTTGGGAGAACAAAGAGTGAATAAATAAGATAATTATCATAGCCCTGGTCACACAGATTCTCAATTGGTAATCCCAACTGCTCAAGCAGTCCAAGAAGAGTTTCTGTCATAAAGGCACCTAGTCTCCTTTAAAACCTCCTGCTTTGTAGCACCTGTTAGAAGCTGTATAAGCTCGTTTTGGATATCTTTTCCTAGGAAGTGAGCCATTGTTTCTTGATCTGCGCAAATGTTCATTCATTATATGGTCGAAAAGGGCTAGATATTCTATAAACTGAAAAACGAATCCATTGCTAGCATTGTACAACTTTTGAGTTGTAACACAGAATGCCAAGTTTTGCGTGCCAAGAACTCTGAGCAAAGCAATCAAGCATTCCAAGATTTGCCACTAATATTGTTCTTCTTGCCTAATTTTCTGCTGGTTAATACCATCAATTGTTTTTCCTTTAGATAAGCACAATTCAAGTTTCTCCCCAAATCTGATAGTTTTCTAAACAGTCAGTATTCGCCTCCTGTGAAGACAGCATTGCTCCAATGTTCTCCCACTCCTTTGAACCTGTTTCTTTGAACCTGTGTTGATGCAGCTTTTAGTTGTTGTTGAACAACTTGCAGCAAAAAAACAAAACAAAAAAACCCCCAACCCACGTATTTTGAGCTTGAATATATCAACCATTGATGACACATTTCTTCACCTCTCCACTTATGGAACCAACCTGGACCCTGCAATCATCATCTGAAGTTCTTCCTCATTTGCCTCCTCCACAAGAGGTCCAGAAGGTGGCAATATGAGAATGGGTCTTTTCTGTGTTGGTTCGCTGGGCACCTTCATTACATATCTTTAGGCACCAGGTGAAAACCATTTTTCTGTAACTAGGTCAGTTGATTTACATTCTATGGCCTTTTAAATGCATTTGGGGGGGACTATTTGTTTTTGTTTTATTACGTGTTTTATGTTCTCATTTTATATTTTTACATTGTGAACTACCCTGTGATCTTTGGATAAAGGGTAGTATGCAAATTTAATAAGTAGTGATAATCATATACAGGAGAAAGTCTTTTGGTTTTTTTAGTCTTTGGGAAAATCATGTGAGACAACTTGCTGTGGTCCATGTTGTATTATAAAAGTAAAGGGACCCCTGACCGTTAGGTCCAGTCGTGGACGACTCTGGGGTTGCGGCGCTCATCTCACTTTACTGGCCGAGGGAGCTGGCGTTTGCCCATAAGACAGCTTGCGGGTGATGTGGCCAGCATGACTAAGCCGCTTCTGGTGAACCAGAGCAGCGCACGGAAACGCAGTTGTATTATAAGATGTCACAATTTGTCACTGCAATAGTTAGGCCAGCTAGCAGGGTAATTCAAGTCAGGCACAGTACCATCCTTGTTTGCAGACTGCAGTAATCTCACTTTTCTTGGCATCCTCTTTTTCATCTGTGTGTTTTTCAGAAACATCTTGGCTTTGTGAAACTTTTGTCTTAGCTTTTATATCATATACAGTAGGAGTGCCGCATTCAGCTTCTTCAGTGCTAGTTTCAACAACAGTATAGTCATATTCATGCTCTTCTGTTGCTTTCTGTGTAGAAAGGTATTTCAGGAAGAACCCTTCTTGCTTCGCTTGCTCCTTTCCTTTTTTTGCTTTTCGTTTGCAGTATTGAACTCCAGATGGTCATTTTTTTTTATCAGCCACAGCTCACCACTAAAATGAATACATTTTCTACATAAGATTAAGATGCGGCTATAAGATTTAAAATAAAGTGCATTTTCACTTTTTATGTATATTACATAACCTCCAATCTCACTCCAGTCTCACTCTTACATAAAAAAATTCTAATATATGAATTACTTCAAAAATGATAATTTTTTTCAAAATATAAAATAAAAGCGAAATATTATCAGAAATGTATAAGATACAATGAAAAATAATCTGTATAAAACTGTGTCCCTCCAAGGTCAGTACTGCGTCCCTCTGAGATTTGCATGCTAGGCAGCTTCATAATAGTCCCTATAGACCAGTATCATTGAGCCTTACTAGCTGTGACTCTTTCAGCTCTCATGCTTAGCCCCTTTGCTTCAGATATTATGTCTGGAGATACCAAGGGTGGAAACCAGTCTGCCTTTTGTCTGCACAACAATTAGCTCTTTTCTCTTTTCTCCCATAGTCATAGGATATGAAGAACTTAATAAAATAAAATCGGATCCTGTCATTTGTCCTAAATATTTAAATATGCAATTATTGCGTTCACTGGCAAATCCCTCATAAACATCCTCAAATAAAAGATTAAGTCTTACATAAAATGATTTGCAAAAGAATGGACAGTGGGAACACTCCATGCCATGGGGTTATAGGATGTAGACTATGTACTGCCGGTGCTTAGGTAAAACTGGTATTTCTTGTGCAGATGTGGGTTTTTAAAAAAAATAATACTGATGATGTTGTTGATGATGATTAAGCAGAATAAAGAACAAGAGGTTGGACACTTTACATATTAATTTTTCTTGCCACAACAAGCCTTGAGCTCACTTTGGTCACCAGCTTTATTATGTGTTTAAAGGTGAACTATAGGCTGCTTGTAGGAGAAGGAAATTTAAAGAACTCATAAATCTAGGGAGTTAACATATTTAAATTCAGAGATGAGCAATTATTTAATCTTTCTCCTCTACCTGAGCTGTTATCACTGGTCCATAGTATTCTGATCCGTACCCCCAATTACCTTCTGTGAAAACAGTGACCTGAAAATGTCCCAAGACAAATGCTCATCTGTGGCTGAAGCAACTGTAATTCCTTGTAGACAGGGATAATAAACTGGAGCCAACTGCGTTTGAAACAATCTTGGGTATTCCTGGTCATGCAAACAAGCCATTTTGTTTCAGGACTATTCAGATGGTAATGGGAATCAAGAAGCTAATATAGTTGAAAAAGGAATTTGGCTAAGCATAAAGATCCATGATTATAGAGTAGCTGAATTTTTTGTTGTCATTTATGTTGTTGGTTTTTTTAAAAAATGAACAGTAGGATATTCTGGTGTGAGAGAATAAGTTTGAGGACAATGGCACCTTTGTGTCTCAGAAAGTGAACAATGAATTGCCTTTCTTTAGACAATGAGACATTTCAAACTTATATGAACAATTCTTTTGCCCTCCCCAGATAACAAAAAGATGGCAAAAAGAACTTTCCCCTTAGCTTATGATCAAATTTTAACCATCATATTGGAAGCTTATTTGAAAACCAATAACAAACACACTTCTTCCATTTTGTTTGTGTGTGCTGCTTGTTTTAATAAAAAATGTGGTGATGTAAACACCATCACTACAGATTTTTGGTTTTCCTGTAATGAGTATCTTATGCTGCTGGATTTTGAGGATTTATTAGTAGCTTTATATTTAAAACCACAGAGGCCACAATCCACAGCCCACTTTTTCTAGAACGGAACCTTTGATTTCAGTGGACTCCTCCAAAGTAAGTGGGATGCTGTTTTCAGCTAGAGTGCAAAGAAGGAAAAATGGAAAGGAGAGCAGGACCAATAAGAAAATATGTAAATAATGGGTGGGAAGCCACATATTTTATTAAACACTTCTAATGAAAATCCCTCCAGATTCAGCATGGTGTGGGAATAATGAACTCAGCAAGCGTTAGTAGTCAAAATAGCCCTAAATTTAGAATCCTGAGGGAGCCTAAAAAACAGCCTCTCGTGAAAAGTACAGCATGGCATTATGGAGATTGGTATTATATAGACTAAATCCTACCCAGTTTTAACTAGCAACCTAGATAGCACAGTTTGTCTGTTTTACTTATATCCTTCTCTCCTTTGAAAAAGCTCAGGGTGACTTAGAGAGGCTTCCAGCGGGCTCTGCTCCAGGAACTGGTCAAGACCAAGCACACCCCAGTTTCACACTTGCTGTAGGGTTATGTCCCTGTTCCCTCAGTTTCCCTGGATCTTGCTAGCCAAGTAATATGGAAAGCACCGAAGTAAAATGAAGATTCTGGTACTGCTCTATTTTCATTTATTCATTTTTATTTATTGACTCACCTTGTCTTAAAAGTCTTGAGATAGACTTTCCAATGTGTCCCCCCACCCCTTGAAGGCATACAATCAAAAGCTTCTACATGTTACATTTTTGGACAGTGTTCTCAATACACGCTTTCAGATTTACCTAAGAGCCCCTACCATCATGTTATACAATGGTGTGCCATTTTAGAAAAAAGCAGAGTGAGTACTTTTAGCCAAGTTTGAAGATGACAGAACTGTTATATGGCATGTACAAAGAGCAGTATGACCATCTCCAAGGTAGGCAGTTGACCAGTTATCTGGTCTTGAGAACCACCCACCCACCGATCTTCTCTTGCCAGGATTCAGACTCTAATACCACCAATGAGTCCAGGCACCGGTCCAGGGTTTGTACAGCTACTCTTGATTCAGATGTCACAGAAAAACAGAGTTGGATAATATTGGTGTACTAATGATGCCTCACCCCTGACCACTCCTAATGGCTTCATAGATATGTTGAATATCATTTGGGATAGGATGGCACTCTGCAGCACAAATTACAGGTGGCTGAGAAATAATCACCTAATGCTGTCCTCTGAAACTGACCCTGGAGCTAGGACTGGAACCACTATAAAGGAGTGCCCCCCCATACCCATCTCACAGAGCTAGTTGAGTAGCATAGTATCGTCAATGTCATCCAAAGCTGCTTCAAGATCCAGTGGGAATAACAGGGTTGTCCTTCTCTCAATAAAGGTCATCCATCCATAGCTAAGACTAAACCTTGATTGGAATGGGTCAAGATAGCAAGAGTGATGGTCCAAAATATCTGGAGGATTGGGAAGGTTGGTGTTGAGAGAAAAATGGCTGCTTACTCTTTTGGTTTCCATCTTCAGTGTTGTTCCACGCCCGCCCCCCCCCCAACACCATTTTTAAAATGCCAGAGGTAGGAAAGGGACCTGGTTTTGAAATGTCAAATTTGGCAAGTGATTAAAGCCATAAAAGTAACTAATGATCCTCCTGTGGGAACTAAACAACAGTAAGAATGGGTAAGATATTTAGGTCTGAAAAGTGTCCACTGTATGTGAGCAATAAGTATCGGTTGTTTTTCCTTTAAAGCACTGCATTCGTTTTTGGTTGCCTGACTCCCACTGATTTGAACAGCAGTTGTGTAGCTAAGATTCCTCCCCTCTAATACATGCCTACGAAATGCTATTGACGAAAAAGTCTTTTTAAGAGCTAAAAGTCAGAGCATGTAGAGCTAATTCTCAGCCTCTTTTATCTAAACCATTCTGCTTTATTATTATTGTGGTCGGTAAGTACCTTCATGGATGCAAAAAATTCTGATAGCAGATGGCTCTTTAATGCAACTCAATGGATAGAAGGCAAAGCTGGATACATTTGGTCTAGAAATAACTCATAGTTTAAAAGCATTTTTTTTAAAGTAAACAACACTGAGATAATGCCTATGACTATGTTTCTCAATAGGCCAATGGGTCAGAGGGAGTGAAAACCAAAAGGTTACATTTAGGTTACTCCACCCTCCTGATAATTTAATTGGATAACACTGGTCCATGGGATGCATATAGCAATGGGCTGAGGGTTACAAAGTTTTTTGGTTACATTGTTCTGACTCTTTTGCTCTAATTCTTTTCTCCTAACTTTTGAGTCATTTTTGGAAGCTATGAAGCTCCCTGGGCCACCCTGTGCAAGGCAGTTCCCAGGGCAACAGGGAAGATGGAGCCCATTCTTCTTCCCCCAAATGATGGTCAGAAAGGCCTGATCTCTAAATATATTAATAATTACCAAGTGTCTCCCTGATGGCTATGTGTCCTGTTTTATATATGGCAATCCTCTAATTGAAGGGCTGTCAGAGGACCACCCTTTGTTTGAAGAAGTTCCCTGTTTGAAGGACTGTCTTATTCAAATGTGATTTACAAACAAACAAACAAACAAACAAACAAACAAACAAAAATCTTAAGAAGAGAGAGCAGGGCCTTAAAGTGGACCATCAGTACTTTGTACCTGGGCAGCAGAATGATGAAGTCTCCTGGTCACAGTCTTTCCCACTATGGTGAGAAGTATTGCATTTCTATGTAAATTATAGGAATTGTTTCTAAACGTGTATGCATATAAATTAGCATATGCAAGGTGTCTGTCCTTGCTTTTTTGCAAACCTGCCTTCTCCTCTCTGGTGGTGGCATACTTCCTCTGGAAAATCAGTCAATGGATCAGCAGTCAAGGAAAGATGATGATGTCACATTGGTGTTTGTGTGATCAAAATAGTGAACAGCACCTGTCGACGCAAAGGCTGTTGGGTTATTCACCAGCTGAAGTTTCTGAGCAGTCTTTCAAGGCAGCCCCATGCAAAGCACATTGAAGTATTCTAACTTGGATAAGAGTGAGAAACATGTAACAGTGGCTAGATCCAGATCTATCCTTTAGCCTGTTGTTCTGCTTCTACAGGCATCCATTCAGTCAATGATTCAAGCTCTTTCATGAGGATTTCCCTGTCCACTTCAGTGTGGGGGAGAGCTCTTCACACTTGTCCCATTTACGAATGCAGAAATGCCAGATGCACATTAGAGCTGGTGTGGAACTTTGGTATATGTATGTATATGTTAGCTCATCTCTTACCATAAAATATTAAATTATTGGGAAGCTTTTCCATTTTAACATTTAGTTCAAAAAAATAAATCACACCACTTGGCATTCTGTCAGGTCAGGTTTCTATCATCATAAAGTGGGATATCTGGTGGACATTTTATGCACAATGCCCATTTTTCATGACTTGTTTAATTAACAGCCATTTTTTGACCCTGGCTTGTTATAAAAGTATTGCCATTCTCTCTCCTGCTAAATTACATCTAATGAACATAGTTGCATGCTATCAGATATAGCAATTGATCATTTTCAGATTTCTGTGTTTTTAAGCCTGCCTCATTCAAAACAGCTTTTGTGGTTTAGTAAGCAGGTGAAATCAAAAATCTCATTTCATATCTGACATTAATAACTTTCGGGGGAATGAACATTGGCATTTATGTGTGGACCCAAATCGAGTCCAATGTCCTAGAAGCACAAGGTCGGCAGACAATGCTACTAACTAGATAGGAAAATAAATCATGCATAATGCAGAATTTCTACCTTACATGTTAATTAATGTGTGCAATCAATTACTGATGTTACAATATGAGAGAGGAACTGGTTGGGAATGGGGTAATAAAAAACACCTATAGATTTATCTGCTGCTTTCCCCCCCTATTTAAACAAATAGTCTTCAAGCCTGTGAATGCTGTGTTGAGACATGCTCTGAATAATAAGCATCATAAAATCTAATCAGATTTATAAGAGGAATTGATTGTTGTGGCAGGAGGAGAGGGTA